>NC_056747.1:68568443-68875233 GCF_019279795.1 Protopterus annectens
GTAATATCAAAATAAAGAGGGAGGGGTGTGGGGGTAAGAGAATCCCTTACATAGTGTAATATCAAAATAAAGAGGGAGGGGTGTGGGGGTAAGAGAATCACTTACATAGTGTAATATCAAAATAAAGAGGGAGAGGGTGTGGGGGCAAGTAAATCACTTACATGGTATAATATCAAAATAAAGAGGGGGTGTGGGGGTAAGAGAATCACTTACATAGTGTAATATCAAAATAAAGAGGGAGGGGGTGTGGGGGTAAGAGAATCACTTACATAGTGTAATATCAAAATAAAGAGGGAGGGGGTGTGGGGGTAAGAGAATCCCTTACATAGTGTAATATCAAAATAAAGAGGGAGGGGGTGTGGGGGTAAGGGAATCACTTACATAGTGTAATATCAAAATAAAGAGGGAGAGGGTGTGGGGGCAAGAAAATCACTTACATGGTGTAATATCAAAATAAAAGGGAGGGGCTGTGGGAGTAAGAGAATCACTTACATAGTGTAATATCAAAATAAAGAGGGAGAGGGTGTGGGGGCAAGTAAATCACTTACATGGTATAATATCAAAATAAAGAGGGGGTGTGGGGTAAGAGAATCATTTACATAGTGTAATATCAAAATAAAGAGGGAGGGGGTGTGGGGGTAAGAGAATCACTTACATAGTGTAATATCAAAATAAAGAGAGAGAGGGGGCGGGGGTAAGAGAATCACTTACATAGTGTAATATCAAAATAAAGAGGGGGGTGTGGGTGTAAGAGGATCACTTACATAGTGTAATATCAAAATAAAGAGGGAGAGGGTGTGGGGGCAAGTAAATCACTTACATGGTATAATATCAAAATAAAGAGGGGGTGTGGGGGTAAGAGAATCACTTACATAGTGTAATATCAAAATAAAGAGGGAGAGGGTGTGGGGAGTAAAAGAATCACTTACATGGTGTAATATCAAAATAAAGAGCGGGTGTGGGGGTAAGAGACTCACTTACATAGTGTAATATTAAAATAAAGAGGGAGAGGGTGTGGGGAGTAAAAGAATCACTTACATGGTGTAATATCAAAATAAAGAGGGGGTGTGCGGGTAAGAGACTCACATAGTGTAATATGAGTATGAAAAGTGTGAGGGTGTTGGGGTCAGACAGTCAGTGACATAGTGTAATATCATTATGAAGGGTGTGAGCAGATGGGTGTAACAGAATCACTTCCATAGTCTAATTTCAAAGTGAAGATGATGATGGAGTGTGGGTAACTGAATCACTTATACAGTATAATATCAAAATAAAGAGGGTGAGTGTGTGGGGTTAAGAGAACGCACTTTGTCAAAATTGGTGATTCCAGTTCCACCAGTAGACCCGTCACCAGTTGAGTACCACAGGGGTCTGTGCTGGGCTCCTAACTGTTTGGCATCTATTTCTCAGAAGTTCAGGCCAAAGTAGAAGGCCTTTCGTTCATGAGGTTCATTGATGACTGCAAACTGGGAGCAATCACTGAGTCCCCCAATAATGTCAACATATTACAAGAAGGGCTAGCAGAAAAGAATGATTGGATGGATAGGATGTGTCTAAAACTAGATGAAATGAAAATGTATTATTATTCCCTTTGGCAAAACGAAATTCCCTACAAATTACAATATTGACAGCAACCCCCCCCTAAGTTCCAACCCAGTGATGCAAGATTTAGGAACACAGGTTGATAGTAATCTAAACTAAGACCACAAATTTTCAACAATGGCAAGGAAAGCCTTCTATGTAGTGCACCTCATAAGCAAGGGCATAGCATCCAGGTCAAGGGATGTTATAACTCCATTGTACTTGACCCTCATCCGACCAATGGAGTATAACGCACCCTCTTGCATGTACATCACCAGACACCTGCAGCAACTGGAGAGAACTCAGAGGTTTCTCACTAAAAAATACAGGTCCTCTAAATCATGTAGTACATGCACAGGCTGAATGCCTGTCAGTTTACTCTGTGACTTATTCCTGGCCTATAGGGCAATCTCCAACCCTGCCCTAATGGAAATGCTGCATAACCGCATGTCAAATAACACGAGTCACTACTCTACGGATCTCAATCTAGCCTGTAACATTAACAGAACATGCTGGAGAGACAGATATGTTTCCCAGAGACTGACATTTCTCTGGAATAGACTTCCTATTGATGTAAAACAGAGCTCCTCACAGACCCTATTCAAATGCAACCTAGATAACTAGATGGGAGACTGCAAATTCACCACTGGGGTGGCAGTCATGTCTATCATGGACAGGGGTAGCCAGGATTGATCACAGACCCACTCTGTTCATAAATTCATTTTGCAACCTACCCAAAAATAACAAATGGAAATACTTGGGATTAACATGGCAACACTTGTAGGGCCATCAGTGTAGTAACCTCCTATGAAACTATGAACTTCCATAGTTAATATCAAAATGAAGAGGGTGTGGGTGTGGGGGTAAGAGAATTGCTTCCATAGTGTAATATCATAATGAACAAGGTGATGGTCGGGGGGGGTGGTAAATAAGTCTGTTATATAGTGCAATATCAAAATGAAGAGGTTGACTGTGTGGGGGTAGTAAAATCACTTAGTGCAATATCAAAATGCAGATGTTAGGGTGCGGAGGTAAGTGGAACATTTACATAGTGTGATATAAAAGTGAAGAGAGTGAGGGTGTGTAGGTGAGAGGACCATATACAAATGAAGCCCCCGACACACACACACACACACACACACACACACACACACACACACACACACACACATCTATCTATGTCATCTGTCTATAGATATATATATGGTTGCAGCTGACTTGTTTGCCACACATTTGTGCTACATAAGTGATCAGCAGTAAAATGTGACTGAAAGACTGTTTTTACAAATGCTAACTTGGGCAAACGTTTTTTAGTTGATAGAGGCAAGTGGTGGCACAGTGAATTTGTGTGAATGCATGAGTATGTGCTTTAGGATTAAGGTTAAGGTTAGTTAAGAGGACAGATTTTGTGTGGGTGTGAGTGTTTTAGGGTAAAAGGTAAAGGGATAGATTAAGTGTGTGTGTGCAAGTAAGAATGTTAGGCTTTATATGTAGTGTGTGTGTGTGTGTGTGTGTGTGTGTGTGTGTGTGTGTGTGTGTGTGTGTGTGTGTGTGTGTGTGTGCGTGCGTGCGTGCAGGTGTGTGTGTGTGTGTGTGTGCCTTGTGTGCAAGGCGTGTGTGTGTGTGTGTGTGT
Source organism: Protopterus annectens (assembly GCF_019279795.1). Taxonomy (NCBI): domain Eukaryota; kingdom Metazoa; phylum Chordata; order Ceratodontiformes; family Protopteridae; genus Protopterus; species Protopterus annectens. The sequence goes on from NC_056747.1 coordinate 68,571,658, forward strand.
GTGTGTGTCTATGTTTATGACGTACAGTCGCAGTGTTATGTGAATGGCTTTTTGTAAGGTGTGCTGCATGTTAGAGATAGGGGAGAGGTCAGAGTTAGGTTTAACATGTATTACTATGGTGGACCAGGGTGGCAAAGTTCTTTAAGTGAACTGCTGTTGATTTCTCAAATTATTTATTACATTTTTCTGCATTTAAGTCTGTAAAAGTGCATTTGTCTCTCAGTGCCCTTGCTGCTGGATTGTTTGCCTTAAATTACCTTAAATTTTAATATAGCTAGTTGTTGAATTAGTCTGCTTGTAGTATTGCAATGTTATCAAACTTTCTGTGGGCTTTTACATTAAGAAGACTTGGGATTATATATCTAGAGGCAGTAGGTGGTAGTCTGGTTTGTCCTGTTTGGGAGATACACAAGAAAGCTTAAGGTGCAGTTGTTGTAATGGCAAGAGGGCTATTTAGTTGGTTAACTCTGTTTTCATTGCCTCTATAAATCTGGCTTGTTTGCGGGATGCTGCCCTTTAGCAGCTTCCATTACCAGTGTCTTCTATAGATGCAGGCACATAGAAATCAAATTTTCCCTATAAAAACAACCTTCAAAACTACCCAGTAACTCTTTCCTGAACTGAGCAATTAGTTTGCATGCTGAGGAGCACTGCCCCACACATTTGGACTTATATGGCCTGGTCTTGTTTCTTGTCCCCAAAGCACCCACCCTAGCAAGCTACTAATGGTTCATGCTCCACACCCATGCAGCTCCCCCAGAAAAGGTGCTGACATCATAGATATGCACTTTCCCAATTTCTCTGCAGCCAGTTTGGTGCATATGGGTATCCTGAGGCAATGTAGCAATTGCCTCATTTCACTGACAAACATTAAATCCTTAAAGAAACAGACAGTCTGAGAGAGATGTATTTACATGTCACTAGAGGCAAAACTCACTTATAAACACTCAAAATAACAATCATGCTACACCCACCATGCATAGTAGACACCTGACACATATGCCAACATATGCTGAGGCCCTTAAATACAGTCTTTCTAAACCCCATCCCAGCCATTGCACCTGCAACAATTGTCCTCAGCAAACCCAAAAGCACTGGTCACAAATAACATCAATCACAATGCATGCAGCCACAACCCATGGACCCTCAACTACAAAACCCATAAGGCAAACCAACACACTACCAATGACTCTAGTCATAGAAGACTCCATTATGAGATATACTGACAGCCCACTCACCAGCCTGAACAGGTTCAAAATCATAGTTAGCTGCCTATCAGGAGCCAGGATCTTCCAGGTGTTAGCTGCCTATCAGGAGCCAGGATCTTCCAGGTGTTAGCTGCCTATCAGCAGCCAGGATCGTCCAGGTGTTAGCTGCCTATCAGGAACCAGGAGCTGCCATGTTACACACACACTCAGGTCATTAAACCCCAGGTACCAGTATGACTCAAGCCATAGCCGATGTGGGTGCAGATGACCTGAGATGTGCCTCCCTGAGCTATAAGAAATTATGGAGCTCTTGGACTATGTGACCCAGGATGTTATGAGCCAAGCATTGAGCAGAATTCTACCTTCACTAGAGATAATGTTACAATATGAACAAAAGATGACTGAGTTTAATAATTAGCTTTGCTTCTGGTGTCTTTCTAAGGGGGTGCAATATTTGTCAGAATGAAGGATGTGGTCAAGAGACCATGTTGTTTTGTCAAGAGTGGTTCTGCACATGAACTCTCTAGGGTTTTAAATATTGTCTAAAATGTTATCCTTCCCCATACTGTTTTTAGGCAGTGCCAAACTAATAAACCATCTAACATAGCAAAATCAAGCCAAGGGCATCTACAGGTGTTACTTCTCAGTGCCAGGAGTTTAAACAAGTAGTTCCACTCTTTGCAAGCTCTCCTGTCTCTGGAGAATGAAGACATCTGTGCAGTTGCCAAGACATTGTTTAAAGCTATAGAGAGCCATAGAGCAGTGCAAGGCTACAGTGCCTCCCACACATTTAGACCAGCTAGTAACTAAAGGTAGAGGTGTCTTGAACTACAACAATAACAATCACCCCTCTAGGCTGGTCAAACAAGATGACACACACGAGCTTCTTCATATCCAGATTACCATGGGTAAAGTTTCATATCATGTCCTAGCATGTTATTGGTCACCATCTATGACCATACACTGTGTAGCTCATTTTTAAGCTGGGATTCTTACATGACTCCAAACTTGCAGACTTAGAGATTCATGGACTCTACAAACACAAACACCCCAGACCAGATAGTCCATACAGCCACTAGGGGTACAAACATCCTGGATGTAATACTCATAAATGTGGGAAAATGTTACCACCCACTCCATGTAGTATCATCTCTGGCAATGTCAGACCATAAATCTGTTCCTTTGAAATAAAAGCCAGGTCTGAATCCCCAGCACACCCTGTAACCATAAGAAGTATTCCAAATCAAATTGCCTATTGTTAACTGATAACATGTCAAAATTTGAAGCCCCTCCCAACCCTGATAACACAGCAGCCTATGCAGAAGTGTTGATAGTCACCCTGTACAATCAAACAATAGCTGTACAGAGAGAGTTGTGCTTACGAGAAGTAATCCCAAAACAAACCACCCTGGTGGAATCCAAACATTAACAGGTTATACAAAAAAAGGAAAAAGTCAGAGCTAAAATTAGGAAGTGCAATACCCAGAAAGATAAAAACTTTTTCATCAAGCTAAATAGACTACTAAGAGGGCAAATTAACTCTAACAAATCCAGTTTTCAGGTAAAGGTAGCCTCCTGATAGGCTTTGTGCCACATGAATGGAAGATTGCAACAGTCATCCCTCTGCACAAGGGTGGTCAATGGACCCTGGAAATTACAGACCCATAAATCTGACCAGCTTCATATTCAAAGGCATGGCAAGAATTATCATGGAAATGATTAATAATAACATAGGAAACCGTTAGACACTGGATCTAAACCAGTTTGGCTTCATTAAGGGCTGATCACGCCTAGTCACCCTAATGGATTTCTTTGAAAAGGTCACCAAGGGAGTGGTTGAAAGCAACATGGTGCATACTGCCAACCTGAACTGGCTAAAGCAGTTGATATAATACCCCACTAGGACATACCCCACTAGGACATTGTAAACGCATTTGATATAATACCCCACTAGGACATACCCCACTAGGACATTGTAAACGCATTTGATATAATACCCCACTAGGACATACCCCACTAGGACATTGTAAAACCATTTGATATAATACCCCACTAGGACATACCCCACTAGGACATTGTAAACGCATTTGATATAATACCCCACTAGGACATACCCCACTAGGACATTGTAAACGCATTTGATATAATACCCCACTAGGACATACCCCACTAGGACATTGTAAACGCATTTGATATAATACCCCACTAGGACATACCCCACTAGGACATTGTAAACGCATTTGATATAATACCCCACTAGGACATACCCCACTAGGACATTGTAAACGCATTTGATATAATACCCCACTAGGACATACCCCACTAGGACATTGTAAACGCATTTGATATAATACCCCACTAGGACATTGTAGACAAGCTCACAAAACTAGGCATAAACCCTTACGTTAAACACTGGATAGTCACCTGGCTCTCAAATAGGACTCAGGATGTTAAGAATGGTGATACCACTTCCACAAAGTAGTTGTCACTAGAGGAGTCCCTTAGGGTTCTATGCTGAGTCCTCTCCTTGTCACCATCCACATCCTCAAAGTCACTGTCAGTAGTTTGCAGATGATTGTAAACTGTGTGTAGTAATAGAATTCCCTCCCAAGATACTAGCATCCTACAGGAGGAACTAATGTAGATAAATGACTAATGCCAAATCTATGGCCTAAAACTCAATGCCAAGGAATGCATAATAGTATGGGATGTCGGCCGCTCAAGGAAACTACCTCATTGATGATGCACCACTAAGAGAAGACCCAGTAGTCTCGAATTTAGGGACATATACAGATAGTAACCTGGCCTTCGACCACCATGTGCCCAAGGTAATGAGGAAATCCTTGTATGTTGCTCAGCTTATAAGAAAGGGCATGGCATCTATGTCCAGAGATGTCATCATTACTTTGTATTGCTGCTACACACATAATTTGTGTAGAAAATGTTGTACTGCCTATCTTCTGGTCCATTCTTTGCACTACTGCATGTCTGCTTTCTGCTTTTACTATTGTGTTGCATTGCTGGTTACACCTGACCTGACAGCACTGAGTTTAAGGAGCAGGATTACCAACTGGTAAACTTAGGTTCAAACCCTGGTTGGGGACAACTGGGTAGCAGCAGTATCAGTACAGAAAAAAAGCTGGCAATCTCCTGCAATATGCTATGAAAATCCTATAGGGTGTTGCTTCCATGGGACCTGACAATATCCCTGGCTGTGTTCTACATGAATTACAAAGTGAACTAGCACCACATCTGTGTGTCCTGTTCACTCACAGCCTCACCTCAGGCTTTGTCCCTACTGAATGGCACACTGCTACAGTCATCCCTCTCCATAAAGGAGGAGTGACTACAGTCCCTGGAAATTATCACCCCATTAGCCTGACGAGTCTGATATGTAAGGCTATGGAGTGCATCATCATGGACCTACTTGACAAGGATATAGGGAATCTCCAAACTCTATATCCCATGCAATTTGGTTTTGTGAAAGGTAGATCATGCCTGCTCAACCTAGTTGACTTCTTTGAGTCAGTCACCAGAGCTGTGGATGAGGGTAAAGCAGTTCATACAGCTGACCTTGGTCTGGTCAAGGCCTTTGATACCATTTCCCACTGAGGAATTATTGATAAACTCACCAAACTAGGCATCAACCCCCATATCGTTAGGAGGGTTGCAAAATGGCTCACAAATAGAACCCACAGTGTGAAAGTAGTGGACTCCAATCAGACTGCTGACCAGTCATGAGTGGAGTTCCACAGGGATCGGTCCTTTGTCCTCGCCTGTTTGGCATCTACTTCTCAGAAGTCCAGGCCAACATGGTGGAATTCTGGCTGACCAAGTTTGCAGACGACTGCAAGCTGAGAGCCATTATTAACTCCCCAAGTGATGCAAACATCCTACAGAAAGGCCTCACTGAGACCAATCACTAGTGTCGAAACCACGGCCTTAAGCTTAATGTCAAAAAATGCATCGTCATCCCCTTTGGGAAAAGCTCAGTTCCCACTAATTATCAGATCAATGGGAGCCCAATGAACACTGAAGGCATTATAAGAGAACTGGGGACACAGGTTGACAGCGCATTCTCCTTCGACCACCACACTGCCACTGTGGTCAGAAAGTCCTTCTATGTGGCACATCTCATTGCCAAGGGTTTTGCATCCAGGAAGAAAGAGGTCATCATTTCTCACTACTCTTCCCTCATTAGACCAATTATAGAGTATAATGCCTCATTTGGCATGTACCTCACTAGACACCTGCAACAGCTGAAGAGGCCACAAAAGTACCTCATGAAGAGGATCCTAGGCCTTAAACACATGTCCTACATGGACAGACGCAAAAAACTCCAGCTATTCTCTGTCTCATATCATCTACTAAGAGGCGATCTCTGCTTGACATACAAAGCCATGCCTGACCCAGCCCTGTTAAAAATGCTACATTTAAAAAAATCCCAATTCCTCCACACCACACACTCCAGAGACCTCAACCTCATTACCGCAATCAACAGAACATGCTGGAGGGATAGGTTCATAACCCAGAGACTGCCCATGCTCTGGAATAGACTTCCCATACATGTCAAGCAGAGCACCTCACTGGCCCTCTTCAAGAGAAATATTGATGCGTGGATGGGAAATAGATAGTTCACTCCAGGGCTCACTCCAGTGGCTCTACTTGATAGAGGCACTGGGGACTAACATCAGGCAGCACAATGCCAGGGCACTTCTATGGGCTAGGTTTGTAAAGGCTCCAGGGCCATTAGCCTAGTACACACCTATGAACCTATGAGTCTATTTTGACTTGGAGGCAGTTACTTGTTTCTTTTGCAGAGAAAGCTGACCACCTTTAAGCTATATCTGCTGTAGTACAAGCTTCTTTGTTACAATGTAGTTATTCTATATTCCATTTGCACCTTAAAATTAACACTGGAGACATTTTGTAAACAACATTCTCTACACAGGTACATACAAGATTTAGAACGGTAAATTTACTTGCCATTTAGGAAATATAGAAAAAAAGAATCTGACTTTTTACCTGATGCTGTCTTAATGCACTTTGTGGGTTTAGAACTTTTTTCATCCATCTTTATCATTACAGATCTTGACCTTTTATTTGTTTGTTTAAGATTTGTTTACTGGAAAGTCCAACTTGGAACAAAGCCAATTTTCATTGGAGGCCCAGGGAGAATATCTTTGTAATGTGAGAGGAAACCAGAGCACCTGGAGGAAACCCAGACAAACACAGGGAGGACATGCAGACTCCACACATAAGGCACCCCAGCTAAGAATCAAACTGGAGAACCTCTTGCTGGGTGACAACGCAACCACTGCACCACTGTGCCATCCTTGACCTTTGCCCATTCACTACCACTATCCTCTTGTGAAAGTAAGCTAAGTGATAGGTCCTAAAACCTTATACAGCAGGAAGATTTCAAGGTATGTGCTACCCAGTCTTCTTTCCTCCATATGTGCATTACATTCAAAGATGTTGATGTGGTGCAAATATACATATCCACCTATTTACATACTTCACATACCTACTTGGTGGGCTTGGAATGTTGTCCCCCACTCGTGCCATTCCCTGCTGCCAAAACAAAAAGTTAGCCAATGCCATATTGTGGGCTGCAGTCAAGAAAACAGAGAACAATGACTAATAGCTGTAACAACAAAAAAAAAAAATACCATACTTGTTCATACAAAATCAATTTGTTGTTCCAAGAAGTTCTCAGATAAGTCCTATGGTCTTCCTCAGCTAATAAGAAAGAATAAGAGAGAGCTATGAATCTGCTCAAGTTCTCACACTCACACACACACACACACACACACACACACACACACACACACACACACACACACACACACACACACACACAAATTTACATAACTGAGCAGGCTTATTTTATTGATATAATTGTATTCCATACTGCTTAAGTGGTGTTATTTCCTCATTATAGGTTTGTTGAAGAAGATAGCTCTGTGTAATGTTTTTTGTATTAACATGCAAATAACATCTCTTATGCTGCTCTGTCTCAATACACATCCTCTAAGAAGCATGAATATAGTTTTAACAAGGTTAATGATTTGTTTTGTATTTGGCTTGAGCTCTGTGTTGATCTTCCTGCCAGGTTCCCAAGGTATAGCAAAACACTGAAAAGACAATGACATCAAATGGGCATTTCCATCTGTTTGTTATGTTAGGTATGATCTCTCTTCTGCAAGTACTGTTCCTGGGCAAGATGGAAAATATTTAGGCCATCATTTAAATGGTTGAAAGGTTTTTTTCTCAATACTTCATTGTTACTTCCTAAGTGTGTCACATCTTTATTCACAGTTGCAAACAAATGAGCAAATTCTGAGTTATACCAACAAAATCCTGATAAGGCAGAATGTCACCCTCACCATCAAATAGACCTTCACACAAAATATGCCACACTATTTCATGGCACTATATTGTGCGGGTTCTAGGGAATAGCTTGCTTACATGCTAGTATGGTGCGTTTTAGTAAGAAAAGTTTGATGGGCCTGAAATCCTTTTTAAGGGTTCTCTGTTACCAAATATCATTTACTTGCAAAGGAAAGTAATCCTCAAAGTAAGAATTTATAGCCCCAGGGTAATTTCTATCACTGTGATGTCTGAGCTTGCTGACCTCAGCACAACAGGAAGAGTGAAAGTTATAATAAATGAGATATAATGGACAGTTTGTAGTATATAGTGCCCAGCTCCTCATTCTGTCTTTTGCTTGTCATTTTGTCCCCGCAACAAAAATTGCCTCTTCTCTGACACCTAGTATATTGGAATTCATTTTTTTAATGACAGGATGTAACAGCCATCAGAAAGTAGGCTTAGTAACACATGGGACTTCAAAGAGCTTGCCACCACCTCTGTTACTGACACTTGACAATAATAGATGGCACTTTCTATACTCCCCACTTTTTCACTGATTAACAGTTAAACTGCTGTGTTGCTTGTGATAAGAAGCAGTAATATCCAGGAAGGGAGGCACTGAGTTCAAGGGTCATCACAGCTTGTCATTAGTGTCTAGTCCTTAGCTCTGCCTCCTGCACTATCTGCTTGGGTTAAGTGGAGGTAATTCCAGAACTGTGCTGTAGTAACAAGACAGCCTTGGTGTGTGAATTCTTTACAAAGAATCTGTCATCCATTCACCTCCAGTGATCAGTCAATCAGAATTATGCCATCTAGTTCCGTTAATTCACAGCACAGTGAAACAAGGCCTGAAGGTACCTTTTACTAACTGCACAGTAATTAAATCTCTTTTATTTATGCATGCAGTGCCACATAGCTTTTGATTCTTAAATTAATTACACACAAGATCAGACATCAGCCATAAATAGGTTTTATCCTAGGAGGAAGAAAGTACTTCCTAGGTGTAAGAAGGAATGGCCCCAAAACTGGAAGTGCACCATCCTCAAGCTAAATAAGCAAATAAGGTATCTTTAAAGTCCTCTAAAGCCAATTATGAATTCAAACTAGCTTCCTAAACAACGGATAATCATAAGGCATTCTTTAACTACATCAGTGACCTCAAAGGAAACACTCAGATTTGCGGTGAACATGTAGTTAATGGTACCACCTACATTGAACCTGAGGATATAACAAACCTGTTGGCCGATAGGTTCATTGATAATTTTACCCATTATTCCAACCTAACATATCCCAAAGCATCTCTACCACCTGATCCCCACCTAGTATCTCCAAAGATCAGGTCTTAAATGCCCTATTAAAGGCTAAAAATACAGCTTCCATGGGACCTGGGAGCATCTCTGGCTGCATCCTAAATGGATTGAAGCAGGAGTTAGCAACACCACTGAGTAGTCTCTTCAACCACAGTCTAAGCACAGGATACGTCCCCACTGACTGGAGAACAGCTGCTGTCATCCCTCTACATAAGGGAGGTGCATTCACTGACCTGAGAACTATAGACCCATTAGCCTGACTAGCTTTATCTGTAAGGCCATGGAGTGAATCATCATGGACCTTATAAATAAAGACATAGGTAATCTTCAAATGCTTGACCCCACCCAGTTTGGATTTGTAAAAGGGAGATCTTGTCTGCTGAACCTGGTCAATTTCTTTGAGACAGTCACCAAGGCCCTTGACAAGGGTAAAACTGTGCATACAGCCTACCTAGACCTTGCCAAGGCTTTTGACACAATCCCACACTCAAACATCATTGATAAGCTCACCCAGCTGAATATCAACAGATATATTGTCTTGAACCCATGGCCCTATAAACCACAGTCAGAGTAATGTACTAATACACCATGTGAGCCCCTAAAAAACATAAATAGCCTCTGCAAGGCTCGAACCCAGGACCCTGCGCACCATACACAGAGTGATTTACCACTGAACAATGGCAGATGGGTCAGGTGGGTTGCAAACTGGCTCACAGATAGAACTCATACAATCAAAATAGGTGAGTCCACCACCTCCAGCAGACCATCAACAAGTGGTGTTCCACATGGTTGGATTCTGGGGCCCCTACTTTTCAGTATCTAATTCTCCAAAGTCCAGGCTAAAACAAAGGGCCTGCAGCTGACCAAGTTTACCGATGATTGCAAACTGGGATTGCTCATTGAGGCCCATGATGATGTTAGAATCCTACAAGAGCAACTTAGAATGACTAATGACTGGTGCCAAGTCATGGACTTAAACTCAACACAATGAAATGCATCATCATTCCCTTTGGTATGGGGGATGTCTCTTCAGATTATCACATCAATAACAACACCCTGAGCACACAATCTTTAGTGAGGGATATGGACACACAGGTTGACAGCAACCTGAATTGTGACCACCACATCTCCACAGTAGTAAGAATGGCATTCTATATTGTCCACCTCATATATAAGAGTATTGCCTCCAGAAAAGGAGAGGTTATAGTCTCCCTGTACTCCACCCTCATCAGACCAATAATAGAATATAATGCCCCTTTTGGTATATACCTCTCTAGACACCTGCAGCAATTGGTGAGACTGCAGAAGTTCCTCACAAAAAACTCCAGAGCCATCAGCACATGTCCTTTGTGGACAGATTGAAATCTCTGTCACTTTCTTCCGTTTTGTACATGCTGCTCAGAGGTGACCTGTGCCTTGCTTATAAAGCAATCTCTGATGCTGTCTTACTGGAAATTCTGCATATTTGTAAGTCTAATGGCAATCGTGTCACTCGCTCTAAGGACATTAACCTGGTATGTGACATAAACAGAATTTGTTGGAGGGACAGATTTGTATCTCAGAGGCTGCATCTTCTCTGGAACAAGCTTCCTATTCATGTCAAACTAACCCCCTCATTGACCCTATTTAAGCATAGTCTGGATAATTGGATGGATAATTGTAAATTCACCCCAGTAGTACCACCAACATCCCTACCGGAAAGGGGAAATAGGTGCTGAGTTCAGAATCTGCTCTTATCCGATACTTTTAGTATCAGGTATTAACTTTGCTAGGCTTGTAAGGGCCATTAGCCTGGTAAACTCCTATGATCCTATGATCTGATGATTCTATGCTGATGTGTTTGGTGCAGCTTAAAATAATGCCTGATTTAAATCTGGACTAAACCTTGACTACCCTTGCTTATATGTTAGAAAGCACTTGTGGTGTATATGTGAAAAAATCATCAGGTAAATCAGCAATAACAGTAACAATCTTTTTCCAGATCACCATGCCTCTGTTGATGGGCAGCTCCTCTACGTCACTTAGCTGATCTGTAGGGATATCTCCTCCAGGTCTCATATAGTGTTGCTCTATGGTCTTTCCTTGATAGAGTTGTCTCTGAATATATGTCTTTTTTACAATATATTTCACAAAAAAACTTAATTAACTTGAATGATTTGAAAACGTTTCTGACCAAGGAAATTTATGAACTATACAATCTAAGATACCCTGAAAGATTAAAGCCCCATACATTTACTCTGTCACATATAGACATTTGGGGATGATCTCTGTTTAGACTTTTGAGCACTAAAATTTCCCACCCTTTCTGACATCCTTCACCTTCACAGAATCAGTGATCTAATATGGTACTAAAACCCCCCCACTGTAAGATGAACAATACTTGCTTGTGTGACAAGTTCATAATTAAGTGCATTGACTGCCTGTGGACTAAACTCTATAATACGCCAAACTAAGTTAAACACTATTTTCTTTCAAAGCTAGAGCTGATTTTTGGATGAAAAACAAAAAAATGAATGCCTGGGATATGTAACAATAATCATTTTACCATAGTTAACTAATATACCCTCCATTCCAACTGGTGTCATGGTTAAAGAGTATTAGTCATTTTCAGAAGTATATTTGTTTTAGAATTACTTTCATTGGCCATTATAGCCCTCATTTATAGTTGAAAATGATTTTGCAAAAAAAATAAGTAGTTTTTTAGTTTCACTGTTTACTCAGTTTATTCAGTATCCCCTCTCACAAAATGATGCCATTGAAGGTACTGGGCTGTGTCTTTTTATATTACTGCAATGCATTGTGGGTAAGATGAAACAACTTACTATTTGCAGGAAGAGATACTTATTTACAATTACATTGCGGTTTGAATACTACATAATCATTGTTAATTTTAGATGTGTGGTTTTCCACATGCAAGAACTAGCTGACAAAATGACTTTATAGGAAGTAAGACACTACAATTGATGCATTTGTCATGAAAATATGGTAGTTTATACATTAATTTAGGAAGTCAGGAATTGTAGGTTTGGTCTTTCATGATGTCATGACAACATTTTCATTTCTGAGAAAAAAAATCCTGGAGGAAATCCTTATCAATAAAATAAAATGCAAAAACAATATACTTTTTGCACTAGCAACTGTATAATTTGGTTCTGCACATGCTAAGAAGGTTATACCCAACTTTAAAGATTTGTTATTTACACTTGCTTCTGTTTATGACCGATATACTTTAAGCTTCCTGATGCCTTACATCTGTAAGTTTTACCATGAAGCTATGAATCTACAAACCTATAACAATTAAAACATTAAATTAAATTAAACTTTAAACATTAAATTATCTTACAAGATACTGTCCCTTTGTGATTCTGAGGAAAGAAAAAGTGATTTAATTAATAATTTTTATGATATAATTCCAGCACTGTAACATTTTAAGATGATTTTACAAAAATATTTGTTGAAAAATAAATATCTAAATATTATTCAGCATTTTATCACACAAAAGTTGATCTAAGTACACATTGTTTGCTATGCCTTTAATTTTTATAATTCAAAGGAAGGTGAATGGCTGGAAAAGCAGCATACTTAAACAGATATTAATTCTTCGTGACACAGAAAAGTCAGTGTAGTATGTAGATGTTGTTTACCTCAAATCTTCAACAGCAGGTGACATGTTAGATCATAGGATTTTCATGCAGGAGCTCATGGCACAAGCAAATGCGTACATTTATTGGACTAGGTCGCAGTGGAAGAGCTTTTAAAAGTGCTTGATTCTTCAGAATGATCCAAAGCTGAAGTAGTTTCTTTATGAAGTCTCTAAACTTCATGTGTCCACATGAATTTTTTTCAATTTGGTTAACCAGGCTGCAGGGTTTGGCCTGACTCTCTCAGTTCTGAATGGAACATGGCTATTGAGGATGCTTAGAAAAGTATTATTGAAGTAAGTTACAGCATCATCTATTGGCAGGGTCTTTAGGATATCCCATTTGTAGAGCTTTTTGGATATGACATCACTTGAATTCAAGTATTTTATATGCGCATCTGTCTGTATGCCACCTGTTTGAATATATTTTGGATGGTTTCCTTACACTATAAGTTGGTAGATGGCCACTGATACAGTCAGCAAAGCACCCAGAGGAATTTATGTTATTTGGTTTGTGAGAATCCAGTTTCTTAGACAGATACCTTGTTTGTGTATTTATGTATCCTGGTTGCACTTTTTTTATTTGTGAGAAACCAAATAGATTCACTGATGTGTCTTTAGGGTCCCAGTTTATGTTAAAGTCACCTATTACGATGGTTTCATAGGATATACTATTATGCAGCCAGTGCAGAAGTTGTTCTGCTGTATTACTATGTTGTCTTGGTGGGCTGTAAAGCCAGATGATGCAGATGACATTTCTGTCAAGTTTGAGATGGAGATGTGCTATGAGGTATTATGTATTGTAAATGTGGATAAACGGTATGGGTAAGCCATCAGAAATTTGGAGTTTTGTATATAATTGCTACTCCTCCACCTTGTCTGTTTCTTCTGTTAAGTCTGACAAATGTTATAACCTGGAGGTAGTATTTAATTGTCTTTTACACCAGGCTTTGTGACTACAGCTATATCAGGGTTTTAAAATGATTAAAATGCTTAGAATTCTTGGAGTTTATTGCAACTGCTTCCGAGATTAATATTTAGTAGTAGTATTATGTCAGATTCCTTTGTAGCTAGAGGTGTTGAGCTTGGGGAGGATAGTGACACCATTTGTGACATAGTAATAGTTTGGATGGATGTCTCCACTGAGATTCAGATGAGTGGCTGAGTGATAGACATGGAAATACCATTTAGATTTGCATTTGTTTATAAAGAGTTAGTGTGTTGTTTTCAGGTTAATTTTTATATATTTGTAGCTAAAGATGTTGTAGGGATTTGGTAGGTGTATTTGTGATGAAATGAAAAAGGATGGTGCTGTTGTGAGTGGTGTGTGGGAGTGTGTGTGGATTGGTGGGTAATCTGCTCTTTGAAGAGATGCAAGTTTGATAATTAGTCACATGTGTACGTGTGGTGAGGAGGAGTAGAGAGATTAGGTATAGATATATCATTGTTGTGTGGGGTACTGTGTGTATGGTTTGTATCATTGTGTGGTGTATTGTGTGTAAGATTATAGTTAAGTATATTATTGATGTGCGGTGCATTATGTGTAAGATTAGGTATAGATATATCATTGTTGTGTGGTGTACTGTGTGTATGGTTTGAATCATTGTGTGGTGTATTGTGTGTAAGATTAGGTTTAGGTATATTATTGATGTGTGGTGCATTATGTGTAAGATTAGGTGTAGGTATATCATTGTTGTGTGGTGTACTGTGTGTATGGTTTGTATTGTTGTGTAGTGTATTGTGTGTAAGATTAGGTTTAAGTATATTATTGATGTGTGGTGCATTATGTGTAAGATTAGGTGTAGATATATCATTGTTGTGTGGTGCATTGTGTGTGTGGTTTGTTGGAGGTTTGTGTAAGATATCAATGAGATGTGAGTGATTGATAGGTTAAAGTATCTAGAAGTTGTAGTTTTGTTTTGTTTAGAGAAAGATCTAGAAGGTAATCAAAATCTAATGTTAATATTTTTTTTTACTTTGGGTTGTTTTATCAGACTTGTTAAATGGTTGTTGCTTGCTATGTTTCTACAGAATTGCTTAGTTTTAGGTAGAAAGGGAGTAAAATGCAGTATATGTGTTAAAGTGACAAGGGACAATAGTTGTAGGGACATCTGCTCAACTGAAGATAGGGAAACTTATTACAAGATACAGCAGAAACAGTGTATTTAATGCACTGCTTAGGAGTGAGGTAAGAGCATCTGGGTGCAGGAGAAAACTGGCATTACTAGCTTACCTAGTAGCAGGTGGACATCAGCCAGTGTTTTCTTGCTCTGTTAATGTCTACTCTTTGTTTAAACTTTTTCAAGAGGTGAAATAATTGGGATGGACAACTCTTGTCTGAGAGGCAGCTGGGAAAGATATCCAGACCACTAGCAGTAATGGGAGAGGGTTATTTCTCCTGTGCTGAGCAGCTGAAGTCCAGGGAGGCTGGATAGTGAGCGATATGGTTTTAAGCAGATAATAGTATTGTGATGGATAGCATAGGGTGGATAAATGTGTGGAAATGGTTCTGATATGTAGATCTGTCTTTAAGCAGATTTGTGATGTCATTAAAAAGTTGGAGGAGACCAGTGTGATTAAATGTGTGGCTCTAGGCAGTGGCTGGGAAACTGGGGGTGGGAGGGAGTGAAGTGGCCACACCTTCCACTAATGTGGGAGACAAATAGTTTGAGCCATTCCAAACCCAGTGGTTCTGCACACTCAGACCAAGAAAGGTAAACAAATGGCCTGAGGCAGAGTTTTGCTATGGCTGTTGAAGGACAGAAACTAAAAAGGAAGATACACCACTGTAAACTAGTGATAGAGCAAACCCAAGAAAATGGGGAGCAGTACAAGTGTACTGATGTACCACTGGGTCATCAATAATGCATAAACATGAAAGCAACCCACACAGAGGGAGATTACATAAGTAAAAACACAGTTAAGCAATTTATGTTACTAATAATAAACTAATTTACTGGCCTTCTTGTCCTTACAGACTATGGTGTTTACATGTTTTATAGAAAATTTGTCTGCCTATACTTTGAATACTTGTCATTTTTTTCCATATTTATGTACTATTCCTCCTTCAGAATTGTTCTATTATTTTTGGCTCACTGGAAAAATAAGAAACCATTTCCATTCATACCTACTAAAATGCCTTAAGAGCACATCTCATATTATGACAGGCTATTTTTCCATTCCTTTAATGTTGCTGGTGTGTCTGCCTGGCTACTACTTTATAAATGGGTATCAAATGTGATTTCAGGAGTGTCTTCTTTCTACAATTAGAATTTTAGCTTCGTAAATACAGAATCCAAAATGTTAGGAATTAGGAAAATGGGCATCAATTTTTTGACATGCAGGAGCTTACATTCAGATATTATCAAGGAATTTTAAGGCAACATTTGATACCTAGCTTATTAAACACGTGTTTAAAAACATATGCAGGAGTTCAGACAATAAGAAGGCAAAAAAACAGTTGCCCAAAGTAGTCAGTCTGCAAATAAATTTGAGACAATGGACTATTGCAAGGTAGTAAAAACATGGAGCATTCCATTAAAGTTGCAAAGAGTAAAGGGTGATGTCGGTTTACATGGGTGCTTCCCACTATGCATTGTATGTTCTGAGAACATATTATTTTGCTTTTTTACTTTGGACTATCACAATGGGTTTTACTAAAGCCCAGGTCAGAGAGCCCAGATGGTGTTCCATAAACAGATGCAAAAAAGACCTGGGTGCTACCCAGAGTGGACCATTTATAAAAGTGTACATTTGCACTGACCTGGAAGATAAACCGAGCAAGGCAACTGGTATTCCCAAGGCAGGTGAACAATGTCAGCATTAATATAATGACCTGCATAGAAGATAAGCAAAAAGTGTTGTCGAGTGGGAGACAAAAGTGATGAGGGCAATTGCAGAGAAGGACAACATGTTTGGCTTCAGTATTATACTTTAAAGTTCTAAACTGGCAGTCTTTCTCTGTTGTTGCAGCTCTCATCCATTGCTACTGTTTCAAACCATGGCTGTCTACATAAACTATATTTAAATTGCATTGCATATTTGATTATATGTGTATATATATATATATATATATATATATATATATATATATATATGTGTTTTTTTTCTGCATGCTTATACACACAGCAGTGATCCTCTTTAGATCCATAGTATGTCCACTTGTCATCTCACATTTGCAGGCATTTGGGGAGATATTGACACACACCTGCATGTACTCTGCTACAGCCATTGTTATTCAGCAGGCTTAATGGCAAATGTAAGGTGTTTGAACAGGTGGGCTTTTATAGAGGTAGAAGATGTTTGTGACCATACTGTTAGAGATTACACGTCATGGAGTGGCCCAAGCCCTTATGTAATTTTTACATGTCATGGTGGCTCCTGGCCATATATGTATCCTCTACCATCTCAGATTTATAGCCATTTCTTATAAACACATCCACCATCTCCTTAATTTGTACTTCAAACTCTGTATCTTCTGTATTAAGTATACTTGTCCTAATCATTTGTGCCTTTAAGATACCTTTAAAAGTATGAGGTGCATGCATGCTACCTCTATTTACGTATCTGCTAACATGCACTTCTTTCTTATCTATACTAGTTTCAGTATTCCCATTCTTCTTATATAACTCTAAATCCAAGAATACCATTCTATCTTTTGAGGCTGACAATTTAAATTTCAGTAAATTAGTGGTTGTGTTCAAATGATCCATATAATCACTTAGCTCTTGTAAAGTTCCATCCCAAATCAAAAAACAGTCATCTACAAACCTTTGATAGAAGCGGACTCTCCAATTCAGAGTATTAGACTGACTACTAACATATTGCTTTTCCCATTCATACAATACAAGATTGGTGTACGTATTCGCCACGGGTGTACCCATAGCTACCCCTGCTAATTGTAAAAAAAACCCTCACTATCGAAAATAAAAACATTCTTTGTTAGAACCAATTCTAACAACAAACAAATATTTGCAATTTGTCTGGCTGGTAATTTTACCTCTGTACTTAAAAAGGCTCGTATAGACTCTGTCCCATAATCATTAGGTATTACAGTAAAGAGAGATGATTTATCCAAAGTTACAAACAAAAAACATTTATCTTCTTGTTCAGAACACCATTCATGTAACCTACTCAAAAATTCATTAGTATCTTTCAGGATGCTGGGACATTTACTCAAAAAACACTTGAATGTTTATGTAAATCTTTACAAATAGGCTCAGTCATCCACCCACCCCCTGAGACAATAGGTCTCGGGGGGATTCTCCATAGACTTATGCAATTTCGGAATACCATACATTTGAGGTATTCTCAGGCTGGAAACAGTAAAATAATTAATTTTTTCAGTTGTTATATCACCAGAAAGTTGAAGGTCATATATAGTCATATTTATCTGAGATAAATTTCTTAACATCATTAAGTGCTATTCTTTTAAATGTTTCCACATCTTGCAATAACGTTTTAAAGCACAATATATACTTATCTTTATCCGTTATTACTATGCCACCTCTCTCATTGACCTGTTTAACTACTATATTATTATTACTAATCAAATGCTGCAATGTTTGATGTTCATCATAGGTTAAATTATAGGTCTTCCTTACCCTTGACACAGAATACAGCTCTCTAAGTTCATTTTCTACTACATTTGCAAAAGCTGTTACCACAGGACAACTGATGGGCAAAAAAGTACTCAGTCTTTTGCACATTAATGTAACATTAGTCTCATTACATTTAAAAATCAGTTTCAAGTTCACATTTTGTGCAAATCAAGTCAGTTATTGCCTTTACTATATCATCAGTGCTGTTAGGTATAAACTTAAGTCCTGATAGGTTCTAGAATTTTTGGTTCCCTGAAATGCATAATTTTACATTTGTCTAGACTAAAGGGTAATGCACTGTTGTTAGCCCAAGATAAGATTTGTTCCATATAAGAATTAATCAACACATAATCTTTGTTATTAGTAATAAATCCTAGTTTGCTATCATTGGCATACTTGCTTATCCAGCAACTGTTATCAGTAGGTATAGCTGAAAATACTAAATTGAGAAGTACAGGACTGAAGACAGATCTCTGAGGAATCCCAATATTTATCCTTAAGTAATCTGTTTTCTTTCTATTTAAAACAACTGTTTCCTTTCTGTCTGAAAACCAAGCTATGACTCAATTGATAATGCATGTCATCAGCAGTCCCCCTTTTCCCATTTTCTACATGGGGTCGGGGTATTGTATTAATTTTTACCAACTCTCTTGATTCAGTACCACACACACACATAGCCAGGGAATTTTTATGGCTAGGCTTGTATAGGCCCTTGTGCCGAGCCTAGTACCAACCTATGAACCTATGAACCTTTGAACACTCCTGCCTTTTTCAACACTCATGCCTGACTGTTGCAGATCTTCTTTCATACAATCCACCTCTTTGCTGTATGTCCTCGCTTCCTCTTACATTCTTCCTGTCTGTCACAAATCTTCCTCACTGGATTGTCTTCTGCTTTTCTGCACATGTCCAAACCACCGTAATCTGTTCTCTTTGATCTTTTCTGCAATTGGAGCTACATGGCTTCTGCTCTTATGTCCTCATTTCTTCATCTGTCCCACAGTGTGCATCCTACCACCCTTCTCAGGCACTTCATTTCCATCAGCTCAAGCTTCTTCAACTGTTCTGCCTTTACTGCCCAGGTTTCTGTACCATACAGTATTACTGGTTGCACCATTGTCTTGTACACTTTACGTTTCAGCTTCTTTGGCATTCTTCAGTCATAGACTACACCTGACACTCTATCACTGTTGGCTGCAGCCCCTCTAATTCTAGCTTTGGCCTCTTCATTCAGACTTCTCTTCTCCTCAACCACCCCTCCCAGATACTTGAAGCTGTTTACCTTTTCCATTATCTTCCCTTCTATCTCTATTCTCAGCTTCTTCTGATTTCCCCAATTTGCTGCCATTACCACTGTCTTAGCTGTGCTTAGTTTCATCCCATGTGCCTTCAGTTTTGCATTCCATTCTCCTATCCTTTCTTGTTCTAGCTCAGAGCCTGCCTGTAATACCACATCGTCTGCATACAGCAACTTTGTTGATCTGTCCTCTCCAACCTGTTTGCTAATGTAGTCCATCACCAGTAAGAACAGCAGTGGGCTCAGAGCTGAACCCTGGTGTACATCCACTCTCACTGGGAACACCTCGGTGAGGCCGAATTCTGTTCGTAATTGAGTCATTGGGTCCTTGTACACAGCCTGCACTAATTCTACCAGTGTTTCTGGGACATCAAACCACCTCAGTTCTGCCCAGATCAGCTTTCTTGGGACCTTGTCATATGCTTTCTCCAAGTCTAGGCATGCCCAGTTGGACTCTCTCCTCATCTCTAGCTTCTTCTCAAGTATCTGTCTCACTGCAAACATCAGGTCAATTGTGCTGTATCCTGATCTGAATCCAAACTGCTCATCTCCCATCTTACATTCTACTACTCTGTCACTCTCTCCAGAACTTTCATGCAGTGTGATAGGAGACTGATGCCTCTGTACTACCCACAGTTGTGGATGTCCCCTTTGTTCTTGTACACTGGCATGAGTATGCTTATTCTTCAGTCATCTGGGATATGCCTTTCTCTCCACACTGCTATTACTGCCCTCAGGAGCCATTTCTCCCCATCTCACCCAGCATCTTTATCATATCTGCTGTGACCTCATCTGAGCCTGCTGCTTTCCCTGACTTCATCTTCCTTAGTGCTGTTCTTACTTCTTCTAGGGTGGGCTCCTCTTCTTCTCTCATTGTAGGCTGTTTCTGTGGTAGTACAGCTTCTGTGGGGTTTCTTCATTCAGAAGCTGCTGGAAATATTCCTTCCATCTGCCTTTGATGTCCTGTGGACTGGTGAGCAGGTTGTTGCTGGCATCCATTATGAAGGGTGTCTGACTATCTTCTTTATCTTTCTGTCTTTACCTTGAAACCTGATATAGTTCCTTTGTGCCCCTTACTGAGTCACTTTCCAGAAGTTGGTACAGTGCCTCTGATGCCCTCTTCTTTGCTATTGCAACTTTTCTTAGATTCTTTGTTAGCCAACCAGTAGTCCTTCCTAGCCTGGTCAGTCTTTTCCATCTCCCACTTCTTCCCACATGCCTTCTTTCTTGTGATGACTTCCTGGACTTCTGCATTCCACCACCAGCTTTCCTAATGTACCTCATTTCCATACCTGGCTGGGCAATATACCTTTTCTGTAGTCCTAACACTTGCTGTCTTTAGGTGCTGCCATTCTTCTTCAACTTAACCTATTTCCTCCTCTTCTTGGGGTGTTAGAGCCCTGAGTAATTACTTGAAATGTTGAACTTTCTCTCCAGTTAACTTCCAGGTCTTCAGCCTGGTTTCTGTTGACCTTAGAGCCTTCTCTGACCACTGCTTGCAGCTGATTGTGGCAACTAGTGGTTTATGCTGTGGGCCAACGTTTTCACTGGGGATGACTTTGCAGTCATGGATTCTACCCCATTGCCTTTTCCTTACTAGGAGGAAGTCTACCTGAGTTGCATGTTGGCTACTCTTGTATGTGATCTTGTGACTGTCTCTCTTTCTGAACCATGTGTTGCTACTATCAAGCCATTTGCCAGACAGAAGTCTAGAATGGCTTCTCTTTCTTTATTCAAGGTGCCCCACCCATGTGGACCCAGGCAGTCCTCATATCCTGAATGTTCAAGTCATCCATTATCTACACCAATTTATGTTGTCCTGCTTTATCTAGTAAGTCCTGCTACTGCTAGCTGAATGCACTCTTTTCCTCACTATCACAACCCTGCTGTGGGGCATAGGCTGAGGTTATGAATACTGCCCTATCATTGCACTGGAGTCTTGATTGCCATTAGTCTGTCATTAATTCTGAAGATACCCCTCACTGTCTTCTAAGGCCTCTCTCTCACCACAGTTCCTACACCATTTCTAGCCTGTCCCCCTTCTGAGTAGTAGACTCTGGATCTCAAGCCAAGTGGCTTTGCTGCATTGCCCTTCCATCTCATTTCATGGATACATAGGATGTCCAGCCTCCTCCATATCATCATGTCATCCACTTCCAATCTGTGTCCTGTCAGTGAACCTACATTAAGTGTAGCAATTCTCAGTTCATGTTTAGGTAGGTTGGTTGGCTTTACGTCCAGCTTCTGCTCAACATCGCTATCCCATGTAACCCAGGCTGGGCAACTAGACACCAGCCGGCCAGTAGTTTTTGACCCAGGGCTGCTGGGCTTTATAGCAGGCACACACTGGCCATTAGGGGCACATATACTCCTCCCACCATTAGCAAGGGTCCCTGGCGTAGGTCAGAGTAGGCTGGATCCTCAACCCACTTATCACCGGTAACTACCCATGCCCATTTTGGCGACCTTATTCAACATGACTGAATCACCTAGAGCCATAATTTACACCATTGAGTGGCTAGCCTGCCATGGCATGCCATCTGTGATCCATGTTCTCCTATCTTGAGGATACTGTGCACCACAGTAGATGCCCAAAGAGGTTGGTCTGTACAACTCTTCCCCCATAGGGCACCATGTAGAGTCACAGTTCCATTCATTGGTGAGTTTGAGATGGAAACACTCAGCATGCTTTTCAGACATGGGAGAAACCCCACAGAGACACAGGGAGAACATGCAAACTCCAAACAGGCATTGGTCAGAGGCCAGGATCGAACCTTGTACCTTGTGCATGGGAGGCAAAGACCTTAACCATTATGCCAACTGGTTTCTGCAATTATAATGCATGTATTTATTTTATATGCACATTGCATTATGTACTTTTATGTGATAATATATCAAAGCCCTTTGCAAGGGTCTAAACAAATAGCACCAGTTGTTAATCCATTATCATTAGGCATATGCACTTGATAACAAAATTCTAACAAATTTGTAAAAGTTGAACTGCCACTAATAAAGCCATGTTAATTGATATCAGTGTGAGTCATACAATGAGTCTGATTATTAGTTCTGTAATGTACCTTTCAAAAGATTTTCTAATATGAAAATCAAACTTATTGATCTACAGTTTGATACTAATTCCCTTCCCTTCCACCCTCCCTATGGATTGGCATGGCAGGAGAAATGTTCCATATGTAGGAAACAACAGGGTTGCATAGTAGGTTGTTGAAGGTAATCATTAAAACCAGTGTCAAAACATATTTTATGCTATATATTAAGACTCCCAGAATCATATCTGGTCCAGTACATGCATATGACTTGATATTATTTGAAATTTTCTTAAATATATTATTAGAAATATAAGGACATGTATCTGTCAGATCAAAGTCATACTTTCTCTCCCTCATATCCTTATTAAAGGTAATAGATGCTAAATATTCAATGAATATATTTGCAGTCTCCAGTGTGTCTATTATAGAACAATTTTTACAGTTAAGGTGTTCAAAATATGATTTGTTTTTGCAAGCCTTATTAATGTATTTATAATATTTCTTTTTATCGAATTGTTATTTTGATTGCTTTTCCTCAAATAGCATTTCCACATATTAAATTTTATATTTCAACTTCCTCCTAATGTGATTTAATTTTGTTTTTATGGCTGATGCAAGGAGATTTTTATACCTCTTGTGAACCTTTTTTTCCCTCTTATATGTTCCAGGATGCAAGGTAGAGATTCCTTAGATTGCATTCTTTGTTAGATACCATTGATGTGTCAGCAGTTTCTAATATCTTTGGTATCACTTGAATAAAAAGTAACTATCTTTTCTAGTATGAATTGTGGACCAGTTATTGATATTTATTTTAATGGATAGCTGTTCATAATCAATTGCCCCATAACTGAATCTTTGAACTTAATTAATTTTTGCATTACATGCTTCTGGATTGAACAGAATTGAGTTATGATCAATATTACTCAAAGGCATAGCAGTCATGATATTGTAATATTTTTTGGTAAATCAGTAGCAATTATGATGAACAATTATTTCCTGATGTATTTTGTGTCTTTCGGCTTTTCCCGGTTAGGGGTCGCCACAGCGGAACTCCGAACCGCTAATGATTGGCAGTAGATTTTTACGTGCTGGCTTGCCAGGCCTAACACACAAACTTCAACGAAGGAATGCCCATTCATGCATGTCGTCACACAGAAGATTCTCTAACTGAGAATCGAACGGGCAACGTCTAACAGTGAGGTGACAACGCTACCGCAGCACCACCACCGCAGTCCCAATTATTTCCTCATGTACTACCAGAAGCAATTTGATTTAAGTTCTAATAGGAGAAAATGTTAAGAAATTTGAGAATTTATTATGGCTTGTTCCAGGCTGCCAGTTTGTACCTGGATAAATTTAAATTAGTTAATAGCTCTCACTGTTTTGTTCTAGAACCTTGACTGTACTATGCAAGTATACCCAATGATCATGGAGAGCAATAACACAAAGCTATTCTCAGTTAATGAATAGAGCCGATGTCTAAAACATCAGCTACGATACATTCCAATATTCTATTGATTTTTGAAAAAAACAGGTGTTAAAGAATTGTGAACTATCAATATCAGTTGCTTAACAAGCTTGGACAATTGCCCCAGATGCAAAGTTTTGTGGGTGCAATCAAGAGGCAGGCTTGCACTTCAGTACAGAAAGGCACTTGAATTACAATAGTTTTTTTTTCCTGATGATTCTCCTCCTAATGCTCTCCACTTCCAGTTTTCTTTTCAGTTTCACATTGTTCCTAAACAGTGCTACATTGTTTCTAACTTGTGCTACATTGTTCCTAATCAGTGCTACATTGTTCCTAACTAGTGCTACATTGCTCCTAATCAGTGCTACATTGTCCCTAACCAGTGCTACATTGCTCCTAATCAGTGCTACATTGCTCCTAATCAGTGCTACATTGCTCCTATCTAATGCTACATTGTTCCTAATCAGTGTTACATTGTTCCTAACCAATGCTACATTGCTCCTAATCAGTGCTACATTGTTCCTAACTAGTGCTACATTGCTCCAAATCAGTGCTACATTGTTCCTAATCAGTGCTACATTGTTCCTAACCAGTGCTACATTGCTCCTAAGCAGTGCTACATTGTTCCTAACTAGTGTTACATTGTTCTTAACCAGTGCTACATTGTTTCTAACTAGTGCTACATTGTTCCTAATCAGTGCTACATTGCTCCTAATCAGTGCTACATTGCTCCTAATCAGTGCTACATTGCTCCTACCCAGTGCTACATTGTTCCTAACCAGTGATACATTGCTCCTAATCAGTGCTTCATTGTTCCTATCTATTGCTACACTGTTCCTAACCAGTGCTACATTGCTCCTAATTAGTGCTACATTGTTCCTAACCAGTGCTACATTGCTCCTAATCAGTGCTACATTGTTCCTAACCAGTGCTACATTGCTCCTAATCAGTGATACATTGTTTCTAACTAGTGCTACATTGTTCCTAATCAGTGCTACATTGTTCCTAATCAGTGCTACATTGTTTCTAACTAGTGCTACATTGTTCCTAATCAGTGCTACATTGTTCCTAACCAGTGCTACATTGCTCCTAATCAGTGCTACAATTTTCCTAACCAGTGGTACATTGCTCCTAATCATTGCTACATTGTTCCTAACTAGTGCTACATTGCTCCTAACCAGTGCTACATTGTTTCTAACTAGTGCTACATTGCTCCTAATCAGTGCTACATTGCTCGTAATCAGTGCTACATTGTTCCTAACCAGTGTTACATTGTTCCTAATCAGTACTACATTGTTTCTAACTAGTGCTACATTGTTCCTAATCAGTGCTACATTGTTCCTAACCAGTGCTACATTGCTCCTAATCAGTGCTACATTGTTCCTAACCAGTGCTACATTGTTCCTAATCAGTGCTACATTGTTCCTAACTAGTGCTACATTGTTCCTAACCAGTGCTACATTGTTTCTAACTAGTGCTACATTGCTCCTAATCAGTGTTACATTGCTCGTAATCAGTGCTACATTGTTCCTAACTAGTGCTACATTGTTCCTAATCAGTGCTACATTGTTCCTAACTAGTGCTACATTGTTTCTAACTAGTGCTACATTGTTCCTAATCAGTGCTACATTGTTCCTAACCAGTGCTACATTGTTCCTAACCAGTGCTGCATTGTTCCTAATCAGTGCTGCATTGTTCCTAATCAGTGCTACATTGTTTCTAACTAGTGCTAAATTGGTCCTAATCAGTGCTACTTAGACATCTGTAACATTTATTGTTCTGCTGTTTCTGTACAATGTTATCAACATCTGTTATGCTTTAAACCTGCTCTATTTAGATAGAGGGGCCCCTTAAATTCTGCCTTATTCCAATTGTTTTCAGGGTCTGCAGCCTTGTTCTCATTATTGCCTAGAAAAACAGCATTTTGTGAAGCATTTTGTTATTAACATTATTCTGTATAATTATTGCTGGATATAACAGACAATAAATGTTTTCTTTTGGTTTAGCAATATTTTTATATAAGTGTTTTTTTGGGGGGAGGATGTAATAATAGCTTGGGACCATCTAGTACTATTTCAGCTGAGTGGTCAGATTTTATGTATTCATCCACTGTCACTACTGACCCAGATATAGATGTAAAAGTCATTAGCTTTACATCTGATAAACATTTTAAAGTGCAGTTTAGTATATCAATATTACTACCTGGTTTCTTTAAAAATCTATCCTGCTTACATATTTTGTTCTGACAATGTTTTCTTTTTTTTTCTTTTCTTTGAATGATCACATGAGCTTGTTATTTTGCTTCTTTTGTTAGGGTGTGCTGTCTATTTGGTAGTTATTGACAACTGAGTCTTTTAAGTCCTCACCCCATGAATTAACATGTTTTCCCTTGTTTTTCCTTTTGTTTGAATTAATAGTATCATCCTTCAAGTGATCACATAACTTTGTTCTTGGAGTCTTTGTTAGGATGTTTTGTATATTCCCTGTAGGGGAGTGGAACTGATGTTTGTAGTCTGTCCTTTGACAGCGCTGCGTTTGTAACAGATCATCTATATACTCCTTCAGCATTCTGTTATTTTTATCATGGACTAAAAATGCCTCTGCCATGCTAACTTTTTTTTTCCAGCATGGATGTGGTTGACACCAAAAGGCACATGTTCCATTGGAGGCTGGAGGGCCTAGCCTCACCACCCCTAACCTAGTATGTGTATGTTCTTTTATTCCTCAGCTTTGAATTCAAATTTCATATTTTATCACTTACAATGCACCCAGCTTTTGCTTTCTGCAGATCCAGAGTGTACTTCTGCTACAGCCTGCCACTGCTGGAGCTCATGACAGGAACATACCTGCTGTGTAACCTGAGACAACCTAATATGGAAGATGAAGAGGCTCTTCTTGAGAAAAAAGTCTAGGATGTACACATCTACCTCAACGGTCTAACTGCAGTCAGTGATAGGGTGCATTGGAGAGGTTGCTGAAAAGGAGGTGGGGCCCCCACCAGCACTTCCTGCAGTGTTTTCAGTACTCACTAAACCAACAGATGCCAACCACTGAGCACCCAGACACTAGTTTACCATATACCTCTGGATCTTTGCATCCCCCACACCCCCAAACAATGGTGAAATAACTAGCCTGTGGGACAGTTTGGTTATGGACCTGCTGTAATTTCCTCCTGGTGTTCCATATTCTCTGTATGGCCATGCTATTACATCATTCATATGCCCTTCTTTGCTGCTCCACATCCTCCTCCTTCTCCTCTACCACCAGCTGTCCATTTTCTGTCTGTCTGCATGTTTGTCTGCCTTCATCTCATTTGAGAACCCTCCCTATTGTATGGTCATCCACTTGTCTGTATGTGTTGTTATTATCCTTTTTGTCTTCATTTTTAAATCTCCCCTAACTGCCTAACTGACATACCTAGCTTTGCTTCCCTATATCCTTGCATCCTATTCCACTCAGACAGTGAGCCAAAAGGCATCCTTTCCCTACAAATTAGCGATAAGCCCTGCATTATTTCCTCCTGCTCATTCATCTGTGTAATCATCACATTTTCCTTGTCAGTTTCCTGTTTTCCCTTGTTTTCCTTTCTACCCATTTCCACCCATATAAAATAAATAAACTGGTGTCCATCACTGGACACCTTCTTATTAAGGCTGCTGGTGCAGTGGATTTATTCGCCTACTAGTACCACTATGAAAAGGTACCTGCTATGTCTTGCAGCCAAGTCTCATGATATCTGCACAAGGTCACACTTCACTGCGTACTTAGAAAGCTTACAAAGCTACAGCTGACTTCCACATGTGTGCATGCCTTGCATATCTGTGCAGACATTTTCCAACATGCCTTCGTTAACTTGTGTACTTTCAGCTTGTGCGGTTCAAGTGGGTAGAATGTTATAAGTTCATAACATATGAAAACCAGCACCACTTTGTTTGACTATACTGCATTTACATATCTTTTTTATACTGCATTTACATATCTATACAGTGCCACTATTCACTGATTTACTGATTCACTTTGCATATTTATAAAGTCTCTGACTATAAATAAAGACCCGCTGTGTTTGACTCACTCTGTTGTACTACACAAACATATAAACATCCGTATGTATCAGCAAAAAAAAAAAAAAGAAAAAACACGAGCAATGAATTTACTGCAGTTTGAACGTTTTAAAAAAATGTACACCTAGTTAGAAATTTGCTTTAAAATGCATACCATTCGCATTTGCATCAGAATCTAACTATCCTACAGGAAACAGAAAAAACAAAAGAAGGTGCAACAAGACAAGTGCAGTAAAAACAGAAAAATGGCAAAGACGCCCATAGTATAAATGGCATAAATCAAAGAAAGGAGAACGAGCTCTGCTAAACGTTCATCTGAGGATAACTGAGAGAGTAAAATGCACAAAAGAAGGGATATAGAATAAAGGATACACAGACTATAGGATCTATATTTCTTGCTAAACATATACAGAGAAAATAAATTAACCAAGGATCAATGCCACTCCATGCTTTATGGGAACTGTTTTCCTATAACTTTTCCAACTTCAGTTGTTGTATCCATTTGGTGACACAAACTCCACTGTAGCAGCAAAATCTGTCTGTCTCAATTATTTGGTTTCTATGTGAGAAGTAAGTCAACAGTAGAACACTGGTTGTTTAAAACAAATCCCAGAAAAGGAAAGAAAATAAACATTAAAGTGTAGTTACACTGCATGAACATATTTAGTAGGAAGGTTAGAAGCAAGCTTGATGGACCATGTAATCCTTATCTGTCAGGGAAATCCATTTTTGTCTTTAAGATGTTGAGTGTTGAAGATAAACACATTGCCATACAGTTTACATGTAAAGCAGTCTAAATGTCCAATATCCATAAGTTCACTTTAGAAATAACATTATTTTTTTAATGATAATGCTTTTTCCTGTTGAGTTTATCTGAAGTTATACAGTGCTAATGCACATTACTATAGGGTTTAAAAAAACAGCCGACAGTTTCACACAGCTTCACCCAGACATATTTTGACACAGTTTATCTTAAACTACAATAAGACATGTCTGTCTTCTTTATCATTACTTGTTGTTCCTGATAGTTAATCTGCCACTCTAGCTCACCCTCTCTGCTCAAAATCATAATGCAGTGACTCTGACATTGCAATTATTGTAATAATAACTGACTGTACTATCACAGTGAAAGAATTACACTTAAGCAACTAAGTTAGAGAAGTTAAGCAAAATCGGAATGGAGTAATACCATTTATTTATGCATACCCATGCCGTTAAAGACCAACCAAAACACATAGAGAAAATGGATGCAGAGTGTGTAGTGAACAATATCTAATTATGAATTTTGAAGTTTTATGTAACAGGCCAGTAGCTGTGCATCACCTTTTCACAGCTATCCGTATCCATTATCATAGCAAGCATGGTCAGGGAATACAATGAAAAATGAATGATCAGATGTATGGTAGCAGGAACAACCCATGTCTAAAGCTAATATTGATTATCAAGTTAATGGGTGCTATGTATGTTTGCCAAACTGGTTTAACTTACAAAAATCTAGATAGTTTTCACTCAGTGTGCAGTCAGAACCTGTGAAGCAAGTGTCATTCATTACTGGTTCTGACCAACTTTGTCTCACATCCTGGGACCTATTTTATACTGTTAATGTCAGTAAAAGGCAATTCATGTTCATATTTGATACTGACATTTTTACTATTGCATAATGAAACCTTTTCTAGCATATACCAAATGGACTGAACGCAGTATAAATTCTCACCTGAATCAGTAACAGTACAGATCTTTGTTTTTAGGCTGAATTATAAGATCACACTCTTTCTGTCTCTCTGGTGAAAGAGTGCTTGTTTCATGTAAACTGCACCATTCAAATCAACTTGCACAAGACATTTACAGAAGAATAAAGCAGCTAGAACATTTAGTACTGCACTGTTAATGTAGTTTAAAAGCTGCAACAATTCTGATTTAAACTTGCTACCCGTGCCCTCCACTGGAATTAAAAGGGGGCTCAAAGTGTCTTAGAAAGAAGTTAAAAAATCAAGGGAAAAGAACAAGCCTGTCTAGAGGTTCTAATCTTACTGACATCACAGTAAAACTCTTCTCCTGCTAATGTACTGCGCAGCGAGGTGATGGGCCTCTTCCACTAATTTATTCTGAACAGCAGTCCCTGAACTAACAGGCTCTCATTCATATCCACAAAGCAATTAGTAGCAAATTAGAACAATGTGTGATCCAAGATGGGCATGTTCCTGGTGCATTGCTGAATGGATGTTGACTTTGTTGCTATTACTGACACTAAGTAGCTCAATGAAGAATAGTTTTGCCCTGCCTTTTTACAGTGGTGAACAGATCTGTAACTATGGTTATGATTCTAGGGCTGTGACTGACATTATGCAATGCAGCTATGCCCTAAAACTACGTTCTGGATAATGTTCCTACCTACAAGGAATATGGTTTGTCCGTTTTGTAACTATATGTAACAACCTTATTATGACTGGCTATTACATGGCTTTTAATTAATTTCAGATGCATCATAAAAATTAGTTATATAAAATCCAGTTTATTTAATTTCCGAGTATTATCACTATTATTAATAATTAATCATTTTCAGTCTCCCTCTACTGAAAGTTGCTGCTCCCTATTCAATAAACATCTTTAGGTTATAAACTGTTAGCATGCATTGCAGTTTTGCAGGAATGCAATGGGAATAAATTCTTCACAAAGTTATAGTATAGCTTCTATAATACAGAATCAGCAAAGTCATGTGAAATTTATGTGCACTAGTCAGTGGTACACTAAAAAGTGAAGTTTCTTGAAGAAGACACAAGAATGCTTTCCAGTGTTGTGGAACTGTCTGGTTGTTGTGTCACCTTCTCTGTGTTTACAGCAAACATTAGAATAGTTTTCATTTTTTTCAGAAGCTCAAAGAGCAGAATTTTGGCTTCTTTCCTCAAGGGTGTTGCTGTTGGTATGAATAGACACAGTACAACATACTTTTCATCTGTTTGCATTTTTGAATGAAGCATCAGTCCATAACATGTACACCATGACTGATTGGCTCTTTAGGCAGACAATGCCCTGGGTAATTTGATAATGGCATATCTTAGCACAAAATCTGTCAGCAGATAAGGAATACTTGGACCTCCCAGCTTTTGCATTATCCTATGTGATGGCTAATGTTGTTCCTAATACATTATGCATTCCACTACAATGTTTTTATCTGTCTCAAGCATTCTTGGATTCTACCTTAGTTCTTTTACTTATGCATTTGCCTAAAGAATGCTGGTCCTCACAACTATGTCTCTGTGAAAAATGCTTCCACCATTATATAAAAGTGCCCCTGTCATTCCTAACAAGATACAATAGTTGCTACTGCATAAATCAGTACAGGAAACCAGACACAGCACTTCAGTTGCATTGTATTCTACCATCTTACTACCTAATACAAAATAATTCTCACCTTACCATTAGAATCTATTGGTCTCCAATAATCTGTCTAAACAGAATTCCTCTAGAAGCTAGCAATTCTTTGTTAAAATTTTGGGAATGGCTCCATTTACATTTGTGCAACATCCACACACTATTACAAGGTGATGACAGCTACCTTAATCCATGGCTGCACTCTACTACATTACCCTCACATGTAGTCTGCTCTGTTTGCAAGAAATTCACCGATTCTCCAATTAATGGACTACAGCCCTAACTATTGTCTGCCTGAATGTTGGTTCAGTTTCATATATGAATGGTGACCTTGGTGATTTGGCTTGATATGGTCCATTCATGAAAGACCAGTTGGGACCAACCCACCTGAAGCAACTTTCCATCACTAAATTTTATTATATCTTGTCTTAAAGTTTGGTAAACTCAGGTAAAAGTGCAGAAGGGATAGGGATGCAAGAGTTGATCCCTCAAACCGTGTGTCAGTGGGGAGGCTGGTACAAAGCCACTCACACAGACAAAAAGTATACCCCAAAGTTCCTTTTTGTTGGCTGATCCAAAGTATAAAGACTTCAAGGAGCTGTTCCTTAATGAAGTAACTATATCCATCTGTTATATATGACTTTGATCTGATGACTGTTCCATGAATTTGCCTTAAGCCACAACTCGATGTATTTTAAGGTACTTAACAAACAAGGAACACATTACTACTACCTATGGGAGGGAGAGGCCTGGTGAAAGACTTGAGTGCAGTTAGGCTACAGCCAATAAAAGCTTCTTCACACGTTATCTGCTCTCGCCCCTTTACTACTTTTCGCAGGGTAGAGGTAGCTAGCTGCTAACCATGAAGAGAAGGGCCTCATGATTAATATCATTTGCTGTCTTCTCTGTATTCCCTCTTTACTCAACTCCCTGCTTAACTCAGGCACCTAAAGCATGCTGATCTAAAACAATGTGCCGTAATGCACATTTGTTTCAGCTAACAGAAATTTCAGTTAAAGGATCACATGCAACATTCAGCTTACTCAAGTTATCAGTGAACTAGCTAGGCTGTGTTTCTGTACTGGGAATATAAGTCTTTTGGATACTGTCACTATTAACAGATTAGCAGAATTTAAAATTATAAACACAACAGTGTAGTGGATAGAATTTATCCCTCATCCTCACAGCTCTTGGCTAGAATACATTATGTGCAGGGTCAACAAGTTCTCTTTCTGTACCACAGATGATTTTGTATAGTGATCCTGTTTCTACCACGATCCCAAAACATTATTAGGGGAATTCTCTAAATTGACCATAGACGTGCATGTGATATAATCACTGTGTGTGTGTGTGTGTGTGTGTGTGTGTGTGTGTGTGTGTGTGTGTGTGTGTGTGTGTGTGTGTGTGTGTCTTGCAATAGATGACTGTCATCTTCAGAGCAGCGTTCTACCTTGTGCAGGTCACTTGACAGGACAGTCTCTGTCTCCCTTGCAAACCTAAATAGGATAAAGCAGATATTAGTGAATACTGAATGAACAAATTAATTAATTATAATTAATTATCATTATTATTATTATTATGAATTATGTGTTATCTCCTTTTGTTTCTGGTCACTGCCCTATTTATCCAAATGAGAAGATAAACATTCCCCCCCGCATTCACATCCAGTGTAGGTTTTCATGAAATGGAAAATAACTTGTCTAAACTCAATGGGTTAAATCTGGAGCTGTATTATTTCTGATCCTGGTATTTCCTCTGCATTCACTAAATTTGAAATTTTTTGTTCAACTGTAAAAGAAGCATTTGTCTCTAATTATTCATCAACTTCATGGGTACCATTGACACCTTTTGACCCTAAACCATTACATCTCCTAAGGGTGCAGGACTTTAAACCAAAGGGAATGGAAGATGACTGTTGACATTAATGCATAGCTCTCCTATTTTACAACTTGCAATGGGTACAAAAGCGGTGCCCACTTCTACAAGTAAGGTCAAAGAAAGGATGGGATGGGTGGGGCTGTTACCTGGGCACCACTTTGCGGTGGTGCACTGACTGCAAAAAACTATATATATATATTTTTATGTTTAGTATAAATTATTTTAGTTTGCCCTGCCCTGCCTGGTGGGAACAGATATCCATACCCCCACATTGCCATACCATGTAATCCAGAAGCTCTGAGATGACAGGTTAAAAGTTTGGGCAGAGTCAGGGTACAGATCTCCATTCTCAAGAACATGAACACTGTCATGTTACAAAGCAAGTGTGGACATTTTTCTCAAAAACTCAGGAATTACATGTGAATTAGATGTAAATCATATTGCTTATTATGTTTAACTCATTAACCCAGAGTACCTTCTCACAGCGCCTCTGTGCTTACATCCGAGCGAGCTGTAAAAAGGTAGTAATTGTATGCAGTTACAGCCGAGTCCCTTCCACAAGCGCATCTAACTTTACAGCCATATTGTAGCTCCACTTTTAAAAAATAAGTTTAAAATGTACCTGAACTTTTTCAATTACGTTCTCAACTTACTTTTCATTGTGGAGTTACATGATGTTCACATTTAACTTTTTGGAGAAAATCAACTGTGTATACAAGTAATCTTAGTAAGCCGGTTCTTTATGCATTGCAAGGAGAAAGTTATAGCAGCCAATCAGATTATTCCATGTCAATCTAAGTTTTCTTTGATCTATCCAAATAAATGGGTTCAGCAGTAGCAATCCCCTTTCATTTTTTGATATTTTTAGACTTTATTGCTACTGGATCCTGCAATTTATTTGGACAGAACATCCATTTCTGTCTGTCTGCTGGTTTCTGAGACTACAATACAAAAGATGCTGCCACGATCTCACAAGATGGCAGTGAAAAAAAAAGCAAGCAAAGTACAGCTGAAACATTATCCTTTTCCAGAGTAGAGGTGAGTTGTCTACTGGTAGTGCCCAATAATGGCTTGCAATTTTGCTTTATAGTTGCTGCCGTACTTTGTTAACAAGTAGTCTGTATTTATTATAGTGAAAGGTTGACAGCTACAATTTTTTCCCTGCTTGGGTAATGTCTATTAAATTTGTATTAAAGTGTGTGTGTGTGTGTGTGTGTGTGTGTGTGTGTGTGTGTGTGTGTGTGTGTGTGTGTGTGTGTTTGTGTGTGTAAGATTGACATGGGTTGCGGAAGGTAGAGCCCTCTAAACTGCACTTTTTTCTGCGATGTCCACATTTCTCCTTATGCTTGTGGTCCGTTTTTAATACCCTTTGCATGTGTGTGTGTGTGTGTGTGTGTGTGTGTGTGTGTGTGTGTGTGTGTGTGTGTGTGTGTGTGTGTGTGTGTGTGTGTGTGTGTGTAGCAGTCTGAGAGACAGAGAGTGAACAATGCTAGTGATCCCTGGCAGCAGCAGTCTGAAAATCAGGAAATCCCATTCAGAGTATTGCATTTAGCCAAGCAGCTGAGGGAAGTGTCTCAGACGCGATCTGCCGGTGATGCAGTAGTGCACTCAGTTCTGTTATTTATATTTGTGTTTACAGGCCTAAGGATTATTTGTCTTGCCTTTTTCCTTGGTGGATTTACGTTTTTCATCAGCCAGGTGTTGTGCAGCATATGAAACTAGCATGGCTTGCATTTGGCTAACTACTGTTTCGAAAACAGGCATTGTGCATCAGTGGTAGTGTTGCCTGTAGGACACCAGGTTGAGTTTTTGATGGCTGATGTAAAATGGTGGCTTCCATGGATTGTAGGTAGAAGTTAAGGACTGTAAAATTACTGTGGCTGATTGCTGAGTTTTTAATCTAGTTGTACTTTGATGAAATAATACTTGGCAGTTTAATTATCCATTTGCCTTGAACTGGGGGTTGTGGGGTGTTGTACAGGATCTCTTTGTATTTGTGCCACAGGAGGGGTTTTCTGTTTGGGTAACAGAACAGTTATCCTCTCCGTTATTGCAGTATGGCATCCTCTCCCACTGGCACAGTTTCTGCCCAGACCTCAGTGATGCTGCAGCCATGGTGGAAGCAGGTAGTAGGTTGGTCTGGTCCAGTTCCCTGACCATGGCACGGGCCTAGGGCTGTCTCCATCAAGGAACTGATCGTGGTGTTTGGAGGTGGTAATGACGGTATCATGAATGAATTGTATGTCTATAATACAGGTAATGACTCATCTTGTTAATGACTGAATAGCAGTCTTGCTGTATGTTCTGTTAAAAGTATTGTATGAACAGTGAAAATTTGCCAGTTGGTGATTGTTGCGTGCTATTCTGTTTGATATAGCATACAAACTGGAGTTCAAGAACAGCAGCTGCTATGGTTGTGAGTTATTTTGTTTTGTTTGCACCAGACAATTTGTGTAAAAATGTAGTGGCACTAAATGTGTCTCTTCTGTCATGTTCAGAACATATAGTTCCGGGTGTTGCCACGGCAAGCAGTGGTTACTATTGGTGAGGGAAATTCTGAAGTTAAACAGTGGGTTCCTGGAGGCAGGTCTTTGCTTGTTGTGGGTGGGACACCAGTGTTTGGACCTCCTTTCTTGGGTATCCGTTTGCTGACAATTGCAGCGCATGATGATGTTTTGGGTGCCCATGTACATGGTCCTTCTGTGTTGGAATTAAAAAATAAAATAAACAGACAGGCAAAGGGCAGCTCCAGAAACAATGCAGTTTCAACAGAAGTGAGTATGATGTTACAGGGCATGGTGTAAGATTAAGTAATGGTGATTATATATGCAAGAGCTAGATCATTCAGCAAGCGAGTTCTTAACCATCTTGTCATCTTTTTGCGTTAATTGGTTTATTCCTGACTGACTATAGCTGTTAGATTGCGTCTCTTTTCAGGAGTAGCAGATACCTCAGAGCTGCAGTGTATAAGGAATGTGTGCCACAACTCTGCATTACAGAGGTGAACACGTTATGCTCAGGTTCTTTGGCAGTGCAGTAACCTTTTAGGCTGCAATATTTGTGTATTTGATAGTATGCTATTGGTGTAGTAAGGAGAGCATGCACCAGCAAGACCAAACAAGAACATTCTGTTGGTGAAGCTGCTGGTCTTGACAACTGTCTTTAAGGGATGTGTCTTAGCTTGAACTTGGCAAAAATCACAAAAGTACCTTGGATGTTTTTAGTTTGGCAAAAGTGTGTGCATTAGTGGTAAGGTTTGATGTGCATCATTTAACTACTAATAAATTACTACACTGTTCGTGTTACATATACGTGTTTACAAATTAAAAAATATAATGTACTTATCTAATACAGTTAATTAACATGTTTGTGCTATGTTTCAGACAGTACTACTGTTTTAATCCCCCTTTCCACCTTCCAGTCTTAGATTCGTGATGGTAACCAAATTGCATCTTCATAAAGAGCTGCATTCAATGTATAATTCTTGGCATGCTTATATTATTCTTTGTGTTTATCATTTTTTATCTGTGGATGAACAGCCTGTATTGTGTTTTATGGAAACTCTTTGCTCTTGTAGTTTGTTTACCAGTAGAGTTTGAGTGTGATTAGCTAAACACCTTTTCAGTGGAGTATGGTGGAAAAGCTGCTGCTCTAGGTTTTACATTGCTGTTGCAATATAACAGTATTACATTATGTGTGTATAAACCATAAATTGGTCTATGTATTTTTTTATAGCAACCCCCCCCCCCCCCCCGGGGAAATGTGCAATTGTCCATGATTGCTTGATAAACAAAATACATCTTTCTCTTTATTTACAGATATTTTTGTTTTGTCAGAGTCTGGTTTGGGGGAAGCTTGTAGATTTGTTTGTTTATTGCTTAACTGATTTTTGTGTTTTGTTGGAGCCTCCCTGGTGCGGTCTTATATGCATCTGCTGTGGGACCTTTGCTCTTTTGATTTGACAAAAGCTGGGGAGCTTCTCTGTCCCATTTAGTTACTGCAGGTCAGTTGACCAAGACCTGCCAGATTGAGAAGTATGGAAGACTAGTAGTATAGAGATGGGTGCTGATAACCAGAAAGCTTACTAATATATTCTCAGTACAGGTGCATGGGTGGATGGTTTCCTTCATGCAGCATTGTGGTAAAGCTTCCTCTGGATTCTGTTGAGGGAGTCTAATAGCGTCTCTTGCAGTTTTTTTCCCCTTGGGTTGGGTTAGAGACATGGTAGCAAATGGAGAGGAGTGTACCAGACAAAGTAGAAGTGATGCAAATTCACTGTAGTTCACTGCTGCAAGTCGCAGTGGAAACATACTGAAGTGTGGGTAAATTGGGTAGTGTAGCAGGGGTCAGTGAAATTGCCTCCCATCTGGGTGCTGTAGAGTGGGGGGCTTGTTCAAGTAGGCAAGAGAGTTGTCTCAGTGAAACTGAGAATTGCTGAAGGGAGAACTGTGTATGCATAGCAGCTCTTTGATGTATTTTGTTATCTCTGCAACAGTTGCTTGACTGGGTGTTAAAAAATACTTTTCCATGTTAAATCATGGAGGTGATCAGTAGAGATATGGTAAACCTCCAGACACTGGACCCAGCCCAGTTTGGTTTCATCAAGGGCAGATCATACTACTCAACCTGGTCGACAACTTTGAGAAGGTCACCAAAGCAATGGATGAGGGCAAAATTGTTCACACAGCTTACCTTGACCTGGCCAAGGCATTTGACACAATACCCCACTCTGGCATTGTTGACAAACTTAAGGGGTTAGGTACAAACCCACATGTCACGCGGTGGATAGACAAATGTCTCACAGGCAGGACACAGGAAGTTAGAATTGGGGAGTCCACCTTTACAAAGAGGCCAGTCACAAGTGGAGTCCATCAGGGATCAGTACTTGGACCACTCCTTTTTGGCATTTACTTCTCAGAAGTCAAGACCAATGTCAGTGGTCTCTGGTTGACTACATTTGCAGATGATTGCAAATTAGGAGCTGTCATTGCATCGCACACTGACTCAGTTGTTCTCCAGGAGGGGCTGACACAGACAAACAACTGGTGTCAGAGCCATGGACTTAAAACTAAATGCCAAGAAATGCATAAATGTATCCTTTTGGAAGTCATCCATCTCTGGTAACTACCATGTTGACAACACAGTCCTTAGAATTGACCCAGAGGTCAGAGACTTAGGAACTCACACAGATAGTAATCTAGCCTTTGACCATCATTTGTCTACAGTGGTGAGGAAATCATTGTATATTGCACAACTTTTAAACAAAGGTATGGCATATAAGTCCAAGGAAGTCATTGTTCCACTGTATTCACCATTCCTCAGACCTATCATTGAGTACAGTGCCCTTTTTGGTATGTACCTAACCAAGCATATCCAGTAATTGGAATGTCCACAGAGGTCCCCTCACTAAAAGAATACAGAGTGTAAGTAAAATGCCCTGTACATACCACCTCAAGGCCCTATCCCTGTATTCTGTCTCCTACAGGCTTTTGAGAGGAGATCTATGCCTGGCATAGAAGGCCTTGTCAGACTCATCGGGTTGTATGATGCCAGGGCACTTCTATGGACTAGGCTTGTAAAGGTTCCAGGGCCATTAGCCTAGTACACACCTATGGAACCTATAAACCCTATTCTGATGGACCTCCTGCATATCCACAAAACAAACAGCACCAGAATTACATGTTTTAAAGACTTAAACCTTGCCTGTGATAATAATAGGTATGTATCCCAGAGACTATGGTGTCTGTGGTACAGGCTACCCATCCATGTGAAGCAGAGCTCTTCCCTAACCCAATTCAGGTGCAACTTGGACAGTTGGATGGGAAACCAGAAATTCATCCCTGGTTTGACACCTATGTCTCTAATTGACACAGGTAATCTCCTAAATCCCTGCTTATATTTATTAAGGGTATCAGAACTTGTCAGAGATTTGGGGTGCATGGCTAGTCTTAAAAAGCTGGATGTGGTCATTAGCCTAGTAAATACATATGAACCTATAATGTTTGAGTCACTGCTTGTCTATAAATTAAAAGAGAGAGCAAAAGATTATATGGTTTTGGTTTAGATTTCAGTCAATATTGCTTTGTGGAAATAAGATCATATGCAACAGTTTTTTTTTGTTTGAAAATGTGAACCTAGCAGTGAACACGGTACTTACTGCCTATGTCAGTTATAATGCCTTAGAGAAAAACAGCTAGTTCACACTATTCTTGAAATGCTTGCTGTCCATGAAGTTAATGGGGGCTTGAAACTATTGAAGTGGGGCTGTTTGACAGAAGCCAGCAGGTTCAGTTTCACTGTATAAGTTTTGAAGCCAGCAGGTTCAGTTGCACTGTATAAGTTTTGAAGCCAGCAGGTTCAGTTGCACTGTATAAGTTTTGAAGCCAGCAGGTTCAATTGCACTGTATAAGTTTTGTGGCAATGCTCTGCTGTAGTAGCGTTTTTGTTCTTGGTCCTGGGGTTTAACAGTACTATATTTGTTACTTATGCAGCAAAGATTATAGCACTATTTCACAGGTCATATGTTTCTGCTTACAGAGCAAATCGAAATTAAGGTAAATAATTCAAGGTTGGAGGTGGAGTAGCAAATTACCTTATCATCTACTTGGAAAGTCAACTAGAAGGCAGTAATTGAACCATTTGTGTAATGTTGATTTGATTATATGATATGTGATGGGTGATGTTTGTAAATTTGAACTTGTTAATCTGGCTTGATCATTTTTATATAAGTGTATGCTTGCCTATGTCACAAGTGATTCAGTAAAAGCGTTAAAAAAAAATACATCCATTTTCTAAACG
Source organism: Protopterus annectens (assembly GCF_019279795.1). Lineage (NCBI taxonomy): Eukaryota > Metazoa > Chordata > Ceratodontiformes > Protopteridae > Protopterus > Protopterus annectens. Next base: position 68,611,712 of record NC_056747.1, read on the forward strand.
TCTTGTCTTGGTGTGGACTGTGCTGTTAGCAAGCAGAAGAGGCCGACTGCACGACATCTTCAGTAACATAACTGTGCTAATGCTGTAGGCTTCCTAGACATGCTGAGTGAAAATCTCCGCAATGTATGATGGGTCATAGAAGCATGGTGACATGGACTGAGTTGTAAATAGAGTAGTGTCCTCTGACTCAGCTGTGTCTAATGACTGATTTGATATTCCAAGGCTTATAATTTCAAGTCCTTGAATAGCAAGACTGAGTGAGCGAAAATGCAGACTTGTATGTATCAAGTCTAAGATTGCTTTTTCTCCAGGTATCCTTTTCTCAGAATGTATGGCTATCTTGCAGTTGGTATATAAAAAGTTCAAGGGGGTGGGAGCTCGTCTGACACAATAGAGGGGAACACGCGAGTTTGCTTCCTGCAAAAAACTTTAAAGGGAAAGTAGAAATGTTCTATTTTTGTTGCTGTCCTGCATATTTTTATTTATTTTTTTTAGTTCCAGGTTGTACAGTTATGAGCTGTAGAATAACAATAACACTGGAGTACTTGTGCCACTGCACTCATTTGTTGACCTAGCTATTCCATCTACCTTCACTCATGAATAAGGTCCATATGTAATTAAACTTTCACTTAAAGTATAGCTGCTTACCTGTCAACTGCAGTGACTAATCTACTGTGCAATTTTTCCCAATGCCTGCCAAGCACTAAACCTGTTAACCCCCATTGAACATGGCCCATTTGTTCCCTTACCTGGAAATTTCACCAGGATTAGGTGGGTATGGTTCTTCTTGAGATACCATCATGATTCCAACATGCTGTGTGGAGTGTGAAAATACATTGCCCTGTCATTGTAGAGGGCAAGTTATCTGGATGACAGATGTAGACCATCTGAGAGCTAGCTAGAAGAGAGAGGGTTTGCACTTTTTTTTCTCTTTTCCTTATGGCCCTGAGAGAATACTTTCTGCCAGACCAAGCTACTTTGTTGGACATCAGATCAGCTGTGTACAGACCAAGTAGCTGTCATAAGGAAGCAGGTGTTGGATGTTTTTCTTGGTTTACTATCACATGTTCGACATAACATTGTTTGAATGTGCAGATGTCTGAATCAAATGTTCGGAAATATGAACACCGAACAGTGTTAATGTTGAACCGAACATTTCATTGCAGTCGAATGTCGAAAATGTCGGCTACACTGAAATGCTCCTACCTACACAACATACTACAACAGGTTTTTGTAGGGGGGCAAGCCCCTCTGCACCCCCCCACACCCCCCTACTTATATATACAAACTCAGAGATTGCACTACAGTGAGGGTAAGGGTACATTTCCCCATCCCCACTATAGTGCAATCTGCACCGCAATGTTGGAGTTGACAACAGTGGCCATTCTCTCATGTCAGCTTCAACATTGTGGTGATCACCCTACCAGTTTTCGCACATAGTTCATTCATTTAAAAGATGAATGAACATATGATAGTAAACCGTTTTTCTTCATGGTTCCTAGAATCATCGGGATGTCTGGTAAAACTGCAAGTTCCTCATCTGTCAGGAAGAGTCTGCCGAAAGAAAAAATGATTGTGACAGCAAGGATAAAGCACACTTCCTAGCCTTTTTTGTGCTTGTCAGCAGAATGCTAAATCTTGTCAATAAGAGCTAAATGTTTATTATTATGGTATGACAAGGTTGCCCTGTCTGTAACCCCTTGTCAGTTTCCACCCATGCAGTATTTCAGTTAAGGTAAGAATGTATCTTCTGATGGTGTGTGCATCAGTGGGCGGCATACCTAGACACCATGACTGTTAGGATAATCCAGGATGGCAGTGGGGAACTTGGAGACTCTTCAGCTCAGTCCCACTAGGCTGCTTTCCAGGATATGCATGGTTTCACGGGTGCCACTATGATGCCTTCAGTCCCTCTTCGAATGGCCACCAGCAAAAAGAAAGAGTCTAGGTAAGTCTTTTTCCTTATGCAATGTGCCCTTTCACTCTCCCTCCACTCTGGTATAGTAAATGTATGTAGGTCAGGGCAGCAAATCATACATTACTTCTGTCCTTGATCCCTTATGTCCATTGCTGAATGGACACACGTAAAGAGAAAAGGCAGACTGCTGACACTGAAGGAAGTCGTGAGACAGTAGTGGTATCAGCAGTCTGAGTGGGTAGCCAGCACAAGTATTGGACACATCAGATTCCCTCGAGTGCCACTGAAGTCCCATGCCTGCCCTGGGTTCATTAGTGGAGTGATGGTCCTTACCTTGCTTTTTCTCTTTACATGTCCTGTCTGTAGCCCCTTGTCAGTTTCCACCCATGCAGTATTTCAGCTAAGGTAAGAATGTATCTTCTGATGGTGTGTGCATTAGTGGGTGGGACACCTAGACACCATGACTCTTAGGATCATTCTGGATTGGCAGTGGGGAACTTGGAGACACTACAGCTCAGTCCCACTGGGATGCTTTCCACGATATGCATGGTTTCACAGGTGCCACTGTGATGCCTTCAGTCCCTCCCCGAATGGCCACCTGCAAAAAGAAGGAGTCTAGGTACGTCTTTTTCCTTATGTGATGTGCCCTTTTATCCTCCCTCCACTCTGGTACAGTAAATGTATGTAGGTCAGGGCAGCAAATATTACATTACTTCCGTCCTTGATCCCTTATGTCCATTGGTGAATGGACATATGTAAAGAGAAAAGGCAGAAGGTAAGGCAGACTGCTGACACTGAAGGAGGTCGTGAGACAGTAGTGGTATCAGTAGTCTGAGTGGGCAACCAGCAAAGGTATGGGACACTTCAGGCACCCACCAGCTGAAGCCCCATGCCTGTCCTCAGCATATTAGTGGAGTGGCATTTCTTACCCTGCTTTTTCTCTTTACATATGCCCTTCCTGTGCCCCTTGTCAATCACTGTGTGTAATTTCGTGTTTTCACAGATGGTAGGTATGTACCTCTGCAGAATCACTCATTGTGTGTCATTTGGTGTTGTCAAGGGTGGTAGGTATGTACCTCTGCATCGTCATCACCAGTTGTGTACCTTATCAAAAGAATAATGACTCTGTGGATAGGAGAGAAGATTTGGATGAGCTAACCAGGTAATGCTATTGATATACATATATGTATAGTCTTCCAATACATCTCTCAAACATCAGTAGCAACCTGTTTGTATTTCTTTTCTGTGCAAGTGCACCCACCTTGTAACAGTGACATGGCTTCACGAGCAGGAGAACGAGAAGTGAGAGCATGGGTGTGTGGCCATTCCTACATTCACTGGGCTGGCAGCCATGCCTCCAGAAGTGAAAACCACTACAATTTGAGCTTTCCTGCATCTAATGTGAAGGTATACTGGATTCAAGAAGAGGTATGCATTGGAGCGGACTCCTGCGGTTGTTGGAAGAGAAGTGTTCGATCTACCCTGAGGCTGACATTCTTGTGCTGCACATTGGAGGGAATGATGTCATCACTCACCCACTTAGAAGGCTACGGTTTGAAATCAGAACAATTTTTGAACACCTGCATACATGATGGCCACATTGTCATTTTGTGTGGTCTGACATAATTCCTCACCAGATATGGAAAACAGCAAACAGTCAACAGGCAGCACACAAGGCCAGATGTTTACAGAATGGGTTCATGCATGTCTTGATGCACAGGGTCAGCAGATCAACAATCTGCCATGACAGCATCAATGCAGAAGATGTTCACCTTTTCAGAAGCGATGGCATTCACCTAACTGAGGATTGCATTGCATTGTTCTTGACTAACCTCCACAATGGCATGATGACAGCTATGCACAATATATTGGTAACATGCAATTAGTGAGACAACAGCCATGACCAAGTAGGACCAGTATGGTAAGAAACTCTATTGTTATATTTTATGAACACCGTTGTCACTACTGATGGCACAGGAAAAGAACTGCTAGGGAACTTGCACACATGCTGAGTAACAGTTCATTTTCAAATTGTCAAAGAACCATCTGTATGCTGTGTGCAGGTACAGATAACCATTTGATTATGAATTGTGTTATGTAAATTATATTTTTCTTAGTTTGGCAAATAACTGTGGTAGGGAGATGGTGAACATGCTGAGTAAGAACAACTGTTTGAGTAGAGTGCCACGTACAGGAGACTATGACAGTAACCATCCTGCACACATATCACAGTTTGGTTACAATTATGGTTATGAGAGTTATGATTTCTTTTCCTATTGTGCTAAATAACTTTGTTAGGGAACATATCATCAGGGTAAGTAAGACCTCATTTTGAAGGCAGTAGTATTAGTTACAGGATGGAAAAATAACTGTGTCTGTATGCTGGACAAATATACAGATATTGCATTATGTTTAGGACTTCAGTTATGAGAATTATGATATTCTTTCATATTTGGTGAATAACTTTGTCAGGGAATGTGTCAGCATGCTTAGTAACTCATTTTGAAGACAGTATTAGGACTTGCAAGATATAAAAAAACTGTATCTGTATGTCATACACATGTCCAGATACCGCAGTTTGTTTGGGACCATGGTTATGAATTATGATATTTTTTCATATTTTGCTAAATAACTTTATCAGGGAACATGCCATGAGGGTACATAATACCTTATTTTGAAGGCAGTATTAGTAGTTACAAGATGGAAAAATAACTGTGTCTGTATGCAGGACAACTGTACAGATATCATATTTTGTTTAGGATTTTGGTTATGGAAATTATGATTTTTTTCATATTTTGGTTAATACATTTGCTAGGGAGCATGTAATTGTGCCAAGTTATAATCATTTTGAAGACAGTGTTAGTCCTTACAACATGATAAAAGAACTGTGTCTGTATTCTTACACATGTACAGATATCACACTTTACTTAGGACTAAGTTTATGGAAATTATGTTTTTTTTTTAATATTTTGGCAAATAACTTTGCTAGGGAGCATGTAACTGTGCCAAGCGATACCTCATTTTGAAAACAATGTTACTCCTTACAACATGATAAAATAGTCTCTATGCTGTACATATATACAGATATCAAAGTTTGCTTAGGAATAAGGTTATGAAAATTATGATTTTTTTTCATATTTTGGTAAATAACTTTGCAAGGAAGCATGACAATGTGCTAAGTAATATCCCATTTTGAAGACAGTATTACTCCTTACAACATGGTGAAAGAACTGTGTTTATATGCTGTACACATGCACAGATATCACAGTTTGTTTACTCTAGCTCATCTATCTCATTTTAAAGACAGCATTAATAGTTACAGTATGGTAAAAGAACTGTAGCTGTATGCTGTATATGTACAGATATCAAAGTTTGTTTAGGACTTATATGGAAATTATATATATTTTTTACATATCTTGGTAAATAACTTTACAATGGAGCATGTCAATGTCCCAAGTAATACCCCATTTTGAAGACAGTATTACTCCTTACAATATGGTGAAAGAACTGTGTCTGTATGCTGTACACATGCACAGGTATCACGGTTTGTTTAATCTTACAGGATTATGAAAATTATACATTTGCAATATTTCTCATTATTATGCCTATATCTTTGCACGGGAGCATGGTGACACAAATGAGGCATAGTTTTGAAGCTGACATTCAGCCACACAACTTGTATACTGATATGTAGTCTCTGTCTGTTACAGGTGATGAGATGTTATGCTTTATTTATCAGTTATGAGAAATATAATATTAATCATATTTCTCTAAATATCTCCATAATGGAGCATCACACAGTAACAGTTAAGATATCATTTGAAAGCTGACATTCATACAAACAAATTAATTAATGGTACATTCACCAAGATATTGTCATTTGTTGTACCAAAAAGATAACAAATATGCACAATATTAGTATTCCTTGACAAATATTTAATAATGACTTAGATACACACTATCAACATTTACACTGTTGGAAAGGTCAGTGTCTGCTGAATAACTTTCGCATTTACATTTTTAGTCTAGCTCTTATGGTTAAAGAGGTATGAACATTTGTTTTCTGTGTGGTATTACAAATGGATTATCTGAAAATAAGCTCAGGCTGCACTGCTGTTCCTATGGTGGAAGTAAGCAGACAGCATTTTCTGAGCTGCTCTGCAGTGAATGAGTTAAATAAACTGTATAGTTATGTTTTACAGCTTGATATTTATCATGGTATTTTGCACCTTCTCATAGTTCTTTATATGTGAAATCTGAAAATATTGTAGTCAAGTGTTTTGTCTAGAGTCACACAGCATGTAAATGAATATTAAAGAAATCAAATTCTAAAATGAAATGTTTACTGAAGAACTGCCTTTACACTTTAGTATGATTATCTCCAATTTAGGATTTAACAACCTTTGCACACAGCGAGCCTGCATAGTGTTTCGGTATAAATTCTGACACTCAGGAAGTAGCAGTCAGTGCTAGTTTACAGAAGCACAGAATAGGTTAAGCATTTCAGTTATACTCACTCAGCATGTAAATAAATATTGAGAAAATCAATCTCTTAAGTATAGGGCCATGTTTTAACACAGAAGTGCCTTTATACTTTAGTATGGTTAAGGGAGCAGTAGACAGTGTTAGCTTTCACTTGCCTATTTTGAATATATAACATGATATGCTACATGATGAAAGGTTTATTGTACCTAGAGTTTTCGTTTGGATATTTTTGAATGTAAAACATTATTACAACTTGATGACACTTTTATTTCTGCATTGGCTTTTAGTATAATGGTTCAGATCAGCTCACTTACAGAGTGACTACTGTAAGTAATGGTTCTTTGTTCTCTTTTGTATAAAACTAGTATTTAGAGTATCATTCATTAGTTTAATATTTGTAAGGAAATCTTGTGTTTTTTGTTGGTGTTCATCTCTTACAAAGCATTATTACCTACATTTGAAAAATACAGAATTGTATTTCAAGGCCACATTTCCTATATTGGATGCTGGAAATACAAGCTACATTTATTAACTATATAGCTAGAATCAATACCTCACCTAATTACTTTATTATCATACCCACTTAGTGTTATCACCCCAAATGCAAGACTGCTTGCTACAGCTCTGGCTACAAGGCCTTTTATCTAAGAATTCAGCACTTTGACATCTCTTTAAATTCTAAAGCATTTTCTAACTTAATTATTAAGTAGGAAAGTCTAATTTCACCAGAAGTATTTCACTTGATTACATTAATTCCCAGTTAATTTTGTTATTTATTGAAAAGTTTGCAACTCCTTCTGGACTCCATTGTTCAAAAATGTTGTGGCTCGGCTATGTCTCTAGAGCCATTTAGTCTGCCTTTTTACTTTAGAATACTATATTATGACAAGATTCAGGAATGCTTTTTCTGCTCTTCCTGATTCAAGATCCAGAACACTACCAACCCAAATTTCTGATGATTAGGATAACCATCCACCAATTTATTTACTTAACTTACCACTTCAATGCTGCATCATTCATCTACTTTGGAAAAAACGCCACTGTGATATTACTCCTTGAAGATGACATTAGATGAATGTCTTTCAATAGCACTGGAAATTCAGTGTGATGTAGGTAAAACTGTTAAATGAGGTATATCTGTACCTGAGCAGACCTCCCCCTTAATATGTTCAGATCTGTGCAGGAGAGATGTGCACCTGATTATCCTTTATCATTACATTATACACCCACACATCCAATAGGAATGGGTTTGAATCTCACTAAAGGACAGTTCTAAAGGCTTCAAGGCCTTCTCTAGTGTGATGGAACACAGAGACAGCGGCGGTGCTTGTCCATCATTGCAGCATCAAGTATGAGAAAATACCAATGAGTACTTTTGGAGTACATCAACAGATAAATATAATTCTATAAGCAGTGTTCACAGGATGGTCTAACAGGTGTAGTAATGTGAGAAAATACCAATGAGTATTTTTGGAGTAAATCAACAGATAAATATACTTCTATAAGCAGTGTTCACAGGATGGCCTAACAGGTGTAGTAATGTGAGAAAATACCAATGAGTACTTTTGGAGTACATCAACAGATAAATATACTTCTATAAGCAGTGTTCATAGGATGGTCTAACAGGTGTAGTAATGATGTGAGAAAATACCAATGAGTACTTTTGGAGTACATCAACAGATAAATATACTTCTATAAGCAGTGTTCACAGGGTGGTCTAACAGGTGTAGTAATGTGAGAAAATACCAATGAGTACTTTTGGAGTACATCAACAGATAAATATACTTCTATAAGCAGTGTTCACAGGATGGTCTAACAGGTGTAGTAATGTGAGAAAATACCAATGAGTACTTTTGGAATACATCAACAGATAAATATACTTCTATAAGCAGTGTTCACAGGATGGTCTAACAGGTGTAGTAATGTGAGAAAATACCAATGAGTACTTTTGGAATACATCAACAGATAAATATACTTCTATAAGCAGTGTTCACAGGGTGGTCTAACAGGTGTAGTAATGTGAGAAAATACCAATGAGTACTTTTGGAGTACATCAACAGATAAAAATACTTCTATAAGCAGTGTTCACAGGATGGTCTAACAGGTGTAGTAATGTGAGAAAATACCAATGAGTACTTTTGGAGTACATCAACAGATAAATATACTTCTATAAGCAGTGTTCACAGGATGGTCTAACAGGTGTAGTAATGTGAGAAAATACCAATGAGTACTTTTGGAATACATCAACAGATAAATATACTTCTATAAGCAGTGTTCACAGGATGGTCTAACAGGTGTAGTAATGTGAGAAAATGCCAATGAGTACTTTTGGAGTACATCAACAGATAAATATACTTCTATAAGCAGTGTTCACAGGATGGTCTAACAGGTGTAGTAATGTGAGAAAATACAAATGAGTACTTTTGGAGTACATCAACAGATAAATATACTTCTATAAGCAGTGTTCACAGGATGGTCTAACAGGTGTAGTAATGTGAGAAAATACCAATGAGTACTTTTGGAGTACATCAACAGATAAATATACTTCTATAAGCAGTGTTCACAGGATGGTCTAACAGGTGTAGTAATGTCAGAAAATACCAATGAGTACTTTTGGAGTACATCAACAGATAAATATACTTCTATAAGCAGTGTTCACAGGATGGTCTAACAGGTGTAGTAATGTGAGAAAATACCAATGAGTACTTTTGGAGTACATCAACAGATAAATATACTTCTATAAGCAGTGTTCACAGGATGGTCTAACAGGTGTAGTAATGTGAGAAAATACCAATGAGTACTTTTGGAGTACATCAACAGATAAATATACTTCTATAAGCAGTGTTCACAGGATGGTCTAACAGGTGTAGTAATGGAAACAAGAAATTATTTATGTCACTATGAACACTGGATGAGGGAGGTTGTGGTCTTTTAATGAGGTGATGCATTACCTAATTTTGGTGTGTGATGAAAGACTTATGAATATGTGAGGCAGAAGGTATCTTATAATAACATTGGAAAGGAATCCTCAATTGTCATTTCCAGATCATTAAAGAACTCAGTAATACATACTACACATAGACTGTGACCACTGATGCCCTCATATTTGCTGGAACACAACTTTGCACTTATGGTTTCCCATTTGTAGTCTGTCAAGTTGTCTGGTTCTCTAAATGCCAGAGTGATGAGGGAGGGGGGTTATGCCACTCTGAGAGATAATAATAAGAACCTCCTAGCTCAATATTGTACTAAATGTCATAATGATGTCTTTGTTTTTCTTGTAATGGGAGATAAAGAGTAAAAATAAGAAAAAAAATATAATAAACATGCAAAACAAGGGTAGAGATGGCAAAACATGGACCATGCTAGTCATCTCAGGTATTGACTAAATGAATCTCATGCAGCATAATGTATGACTCAGGAACCATCCAGTGAGATCAGAAGTTAAAACTGGTGGCATTCGTCAAAAAGTTCTAATGTATCGATTGCATAACTCTTTGATTAATAGCAAAGATACTTATCCAAATCTGATGTGACATTAGTGGCTGATGAAATGGCTATGGACTTGGAAGGAATTTACTGACCAGCTAGACTGTCAACTTTTATTTATTTACAATTCTTTAATTATGTATTAGTCTCTGTTAATTTTACTGGTGGCCCACTGAGAAAGGCTCCATTATAGCAAATGAAATATAAAGCAGTTATACAATGGAGACTGCTAAATTATTATATACTCTAACAAATAATCTTAACCATATACAAGAAATAAAAAGAAACAACGTAACATGACAGTCAGTTATCATATCATCAGAAGTATACACTACATTTTTGAAGTACACACCATCTACTAGTTAATAAAAAATGAATGAAGGTAATTAAGACACGCTCTTTGGAAGTTTGATGTATTAAATTCAAAAAATGAATGCATATATGCATAAGGGGAAATGACACAATAAATGATTTTAACTTTATTAATTTGATTATATCATGAAAGCTGTCAACATTTAGAAGTGCCTCTGTTTACGATAAGCAGCTGGATTTATAAATAATCTCTGCCACACTAATTGGCCAACATAGGTTGATCAATTATGAAGATGGAGAAACTCTCCATTTCAGAGACACGGTAAAACCTCAAAAAGAAACACTTCATTAGTATCTCATAATCAGGTCTCTGAATCTAATACTGCCCTGTTAGACCTGACCACACTAGGGCTCTCCCTAGCAGTCCATGAATCATGTTAGAAAAGACACTTCCCCTATAGATGCGCACACACACACACACACACACACACACACACACACACACACACACACACACACACACACACACACACACACACACACACACACACACACACACACACACACACACACACACACGCACACGCACACACACACGCACATGCACGCACATGCACACACACATGCACACACACGCATACACACAAATATGTTCATCCATTCAATCATATTCATGGCCTTACAGACATGAATTCCCACATACATATACCTACCCACTGCTCCAGTGTACTTACCTGTACTTTAAGTATACCCTTAGGAGTGAACAGGTGAACGCTACCAAAAATGAATTCAGTTGACTGGACATTTCAGTGGGACAAATACTCCTCAAGTGTACTTCATTACAAGGAATGTTCCTCAGCATGAGTCTTAATCTTACAATCCCACATTGAAAACATCTGTCAAACATTCAATGTTAATACTTTTTTTTAATTGCTATTCATGATAATAGTACTGATTCATAGTAAATTCATTATAAGAACATTTTATAAGTATAAAGTAGCAATCTTAACCACCCTGTGTGCTCACTAGAAGAATTTATTAATAAGGTTCATAGGTTGTTACTAGGCTAACTACAACTAGAGCCCTTATAAGTCTAGCCATGCACCCGAAACCATATGGATCCCAAGTATCATGGGGGCATGGTAGCAGGCAGGCAACTAAGGATTTGTAAGGGGGGAGTGTTAGTTAGGATAATACTTTACTTATTGATGGCTTCTATCCATAAGCGACATTTGTGCCAGACTACTGGTAAATTTACCATTTCCCATCCAATTGTCAAAGTTTTGATTGAATAGGGTCAGGTATAACCTCTATTTTTGATGGATGGGGAGCCTATTCCATAGTGTGGGGATTCTTTGAGACACATATCTGTCTATCCAACATGTTCTGTTTATGTCACAAGCAAAGTTCAGATCCCTGGATCTATTGTTTCTGGTGCTGTGTTTTTTTTCTGCACGTGCAACAGATCTATCAGGGCTGGGTCTGAGGAAGCCCTGTAAGCCAGGGAAAGATCACCTCTCAGCAGCTTGTGACTGAATATAGAGACAGAATCTTTAGGCAATCCATGTAGAACAGGGTATTCATGCCTTGAATTGTTCTGTGAGAAAACATTGCGGGCATTCCAACTGTTGCAAGTGTCTGGTTAGATAGATGCCAAAGGAATGCATTGTATTTAATGACAGGTCTGATAAGGGCTGAGTAGAGTGGCATTATAACTTACTTGGACCTGGATGCCATACCCTTACCTATAAGTTGGGTGACATAGAATGTGTTTTTTTATTATCTTAGCTAGATGTTGGTCAAAGGCTAGACTGCTGTCTACATGTTTCCAGATCCCCTCACTACTGGGTCAACTCTTAGGGGCATTTTATCAATTAAGTTATTAATCTGTGTTAACAGTTTTCCCAAAGGGCATTATAATGCATTTTCTGGTATTGAGTTTTAAGCCATGGCTTTTGCACCAGTCATCTGTCTGTGTTAAACTCACTTGCAAGATGTTTGTGTCTTGAGGGAATCTACAATACCTCCCAATTTACAGTCAGTTTGTGAACTTGGTTAGCCAGAAGCTTTAATGTTAGCCTTGACTTCCAAGAACAGGAATCCAAACAAGAGGGAGCCCAACACAGAGCCCTGGGGTACTCCACTGGTGACCGGTCTCTTGGTGGAGATGGTGTCACTAATCCTGACTTCTTGGGTCTTGTCTGTGAGCCAGCTGGCAAGCCAGTAAGTTATCTAAGGGTTTATGCCTAGCTCAGAGAGCTTGTCAAACAATGTCTGAGTGGAGTACTGTATCAAATGCTTTAGTCAGGTATATGCAGTATACACTGTTTCAGGTTAAGGAGGCATGACCTTCCATTAACAAATACAAATTGGGATGGGTCTAGTGTCTGAAGGTTGCCAATGTCCTCATTTATCATTGCCATGATTATTCATTCTATGGCTTTGCATATTAGGCTTGGTAGACTGATGGGTCTGTAGTTCCTTGGGTCAGTTGATGGTGCACCCTTGTGGAGCAGAATGACAGTTGTAGTCTTCAATTCACTTGCAAAGTAGTTTGTTTCGAGGCTATAGTTGAAGAGCACCTAAACTGGTTCTGATAGGTCATTTTTTAGACTGTTCAGAAGGCAGCCAGGGATGTTGTTGGGACCCATGGAGGCAGTCTTTTTGGCTTTAGCTAGTGTTCCCTTCTGATAGCCAGGGGAAGTTTGTTGGAGGGGATTTCACTTGATGGAGCTGAGGGGGACTCGGGGATGAACTTTGAGCTGAATTTATCAGCCAGTAGATTTGATAGTTTACTCTGATCAGTGTAGGTTGTACCTTTCAACACCAGTTCAGCACACTTTTGTGTGTTTCCTCTAAGGTTTCAGACATAGCTGAAAAATACCTTCTGATTGTCCTTAGCCTGCATGGCTATCCTAACCTCATAGTTGTCCTCCTTGGACTTAATTAAATCTTTTAGTTTCTTGTTTAGTTGTATAACAGAGCACTTGTGTTTAAGGGAGTTGCTCTTCCTGATTCTGGCCATGAGTTTTCTTAATTAATTATTTTAAGTAAATGTTCTACATTGCACCCATTTATTCCACATTATGAGAGGCATTGATCCATGTTGTAGAGACGGAAGATAGAGAGAGCTATGGTGGAACAGCACATAACTAATTAGCATTAGCCACTCCCCTGGACTATCTCAATAGCATGCGGCTTCAATAGTAAGACTGGTCTGTGTTCGAAGGCCCCTGTAAATCATGGCTGTAGAGCAGAGTCTGTATAAGAATGGCTCACTGCAATGTGGAAACCTTCCAGGATAAGGCTTCCACAAAGAATCATTACTCACTTACTTACTAAATGAATGAATTAATCAATGCATTTATTTATTTTTTATATTTGTTCAGCAGAGTTGGCAGAACTTTACAATAAGACAGTGGGAGAGTGTGTGTGTGTGTGTGTGTGTGTGTGTGTGTGTGTGTGTGTGTGTGTGTGTGTGTGTGTGTGTGTGTGTGTGTGTGTGTGTGTGTGTGTGTGTGTGTGTGTGTATACAAAACAATCTTACCAAGTTTTCAGTTACTCTTGGTTTGATTACAGTGGAAGGCACAGGAATGACACTATGATGGAGGAATCACAGGGAAGCCACTGTTTTATCTCCACTATCCATCTGTACAGTACAATGTTTATACTGAATGCGGTAGACCACATTTGCTGTAAACTATTATGGCCAATCTTCCTGCATATTAATTTGTGGCAGTGGTGCAGAATGTGAGACCAGACCACTGATTGCCATATTTTAACTAGTTTGCAGTGGTGTGTATATTGTAAATATGTCTTATATAGCCTGCAAAACATTTTTATTCACTAAAAGCTGTGTGTACCCTTGCAGCCATGCAGTAAATATAAGAAAGCACTAAGTACTCGATGGATTATCCCTTTCTCCAAGTCCATTGGTGTCACCCACTAATGTAGGCCAATTAAGGTCAGTTGATTGTGATGGCAATTTTAATGGCCCATCCCTTCCAAATGCATTTAATCATACCCAGAAAAAAAGTACTGGCCATTTTAGATTCTTTGATTAGAGAACTTAAAAAGTTTGTCTTAAGGATTAAGAGAAACCATTTAACACCATCTTGATTTATAAAATACATTTCTGAGTGCCATCTGAAATAAATGTATTAGGTTAAACCCTATTCGAATAGTTAGGGCAGGGCTTAATGATTTAAACATGCTTTCATAATAGCTGAGGATGAGTAACTCAACTGGTATGCAGTTTTTTGGAGTTCTGGATTTCCAGGCTGTAATGATAGATATTCCACTATCAGTATTGTTGACTTTCAGAAAAATTAGATTAAGTCTACCATTACTGTAGATGGCTTAGATGTATACAGAAAGAATTACTATTAACACTCTCAGAGAAAAAATGTAAGTTCGCCTTCAGTAATATGGTAGAAATGAGATTTGTTTAAAGCAGATTTATCTTAAGCATTAACAGTGTTCACAAAACATGTTGGCATAACCACCAACCCAAAGTCTGATGACTTAGACATTAAAATTAGTTTTCTCAAGCTTTATCTACATAATGGCCCGAGCCATAGCAGCATAGTCTTATAGACAGTTTACTAGGAATGCAGTCCATGAAAAAACTAGCCTGGGGAGGTGTGGCCAAGGATACCAAGCAGATAACAGCACTAAATTACTTCTCTGCCTTAAAAGATATTTTTCTGACAGTATTTCAGCACTTTAACTTTAAAAAATATCGAAGAATTTTCTCTCTGATATTCATCATAATACTGTGGGATTGTTATTGAGAAGAATTTTCAGTTTTAGATGATTTTTCTTGAGAAATTTCCTGTCAGAGGTTTTACACTTTGATACAGACTGGAATAGACATGAGTCGCTCAAATGCTTCTCTCCAGGATAACTCTATGAAGAAGGAATTGCAAACAATTATTGCTAACACAAAGGACCTTTCCTTAAAAATGGATAACTTAGAGAAAATTATGGAGAATATGAAAAAAGTAAGTAAGAAGCAGATTGAAAAAATTTGCTGTTCTGAGCATTCGGGTATATCACATTTCGAGATTCCAAGATCGAGCTTATGGTGTTCGATCTTTTGGAATTTCGATAATGTGATATAGACCCATTTGGAAATGGTGTTAGATACTGTTAAATTAACAAAACGTTTGAATACATTTTCACCTTCTTTTTTTCTCTGTCCTTGCCATTTTCCCTGGTGGTCAAGTGTTTTGCATCTCCTTAGGCTCAAGCGACAGTGCTGCAGTTACTTTAAATAATTTGATTTTGCTGCTAGAATGTACAAAACATTCACCCCTTTCATTGCACGAGCACAACAATAGAATACATTGCTTGCTGCTGAAACGGCTGTGCTGCAGCATGGCTTGACATACTGCCTTACCTTTGAACCTTCAACTCAGCTGGAAGAGCAAAAAGCTCTTGTAACTGCGGATATGATCTGCAGTGTCACTACGATGGATGTATTCTGTTAAACATTTTGGTATATGAGTATTCAGATGTCTTCAGATAACCTTCCAGGGTTGAAAAAAAGGAAGAAAGAGATTTTATTGACAAAAGTGAGTAATTTTAAAAAAGTGTTTAGATAGAAGAAAATATGGAAAGCAGAGTTAACGGGCACTTACCTGTATCATAAGTTATATCATTGTTAAATGCTGGTTTGCCCAAGTTTTATCTTGTTATAACATCCACATGATGCAGGCAGCAGATTGATAGCTGCTCTTTTTTAAATGCATTGATTATTGGGTCAGAACCTTTTTGTGTGGCTCACCAGTTTATACTAAAACTGAATACAGTATTTTGTGTTTTCATAAGTTTTTCCCATATGTGGTACTTGTGCCCAAGGGAATAAAAGGTTTAGAAGTGATACAGTAAATTCATGAGCCTGCTAAAACTAGTTTATATTAACTGCGCTGTCAGATATTAACCAAGGATGTGCTGGTCTTGTTAAAACCTTTATAGCACGCAATTGTTGACATCTGTTTTGTAACTTTAACTTCATGCCAAGTTTGTTATGTATCTTAATATATGCCTAAAGACATCTTTTAGTGATCTTCAGAGGAAGTTTATAGATTGAACATTTATGCATCACAGGAGGGGGGAGAGGATTGAGAGATAGGGTGAAGGGACAAGGAGAAGAGTTTAAGGGAGAGGGGGAGGAGAGAGGAAAGAAATGGGAAGAGGAAAGGGGAGAAAAAGAACAAATAATGCCTAGTGCAAAATACCAAATTTCTAATATGCACATAACTTTATATGATTGGTCTGTTTTTTTTGTTTTTTTTTTTGTTTTGTTTTTTCACTTTTATGGCTTCTTCGGGAACTCTTGCTTTGTTGATAAGAGGTACGTGTGAGTCTGTACCAGACACTAATTCCACATTTTAATACCTTGCTGATGCAGTGGTTGTTAGTGCTAGTAGTTTTTGAGAGGTTGCATGTTGGAAACCACTGAAGTTATTGGGCAATACTTGCTATATTCTGAATATGATAGGAAACCCTGTGGGTGAAGATGATCCTTATTTGCCTCTTAATTAATCAATCAAATTAACAATGGTTCCCATTTAGGTGAGAAGATGGCATCATGCATTGGTTCTGCTAAGAGAATGGTATCTAACACAATGTAGAAATGTTGGCCTTTGCTTTTCCACTTCACACTGCTGAATAGGATTTGATCTCCCTGACTCCCCCAATCCCACCCACTCAACTTAAATATACCAGTTCCAGGATCACTCAATTTTAACTCACATGAGTAACCATGATTATAAATGAATATTTACGATTACACTGGCACGTTTACTTTCCTAGGCAGTCATACATGATAAATATACCATATAGCATAGCCTTGCCATGTAATTTTATTCACCATGCCCATTTTTGTGTAGAAATGTCAGTGCTGTAGTATTTCCTTTGCAAAGCCAATTAGTGATTGTCAAAAATAGATAAGTAAACCAAAAGGAAAAGAGGGGAGGGGAGAGGAGGAGGGTAGAGGGGGAGAGAGGTGGGACGGGAAAAGAGAAAGGGGAAAAGGAAAACTTTAAAATTTGTGTGATATTGGATAATAAGATAATACATACAATGGGATTATAAGTAATCAAATTTCCATAGTTATTGAGGAAACCACTACCAGAGTGGGTTTTGTTTCTTATTATATGTATTTTTTTCAAAACATGAGCATGTTGTGATTTTTGGGAAAATATCACATCCCAGATGAAAGACATTATATTGTCTAATTACAATTGCTAAATAACTGTTAAAGATACAAATATAAGGCAAAGCTAAATTGACAAATGCTGTATTTTCTGTATATTGATAGTCAAATTCTAGTCCATTAAGTTTTTTGTTGACTTATCTTGAAATAGGGCTGCAAGTGCTTGTACTCAGAAAGTGTTTCTCGAAGAGAACAAGACACTTTTTAAACTGTAAATGTTATCATAGTTGTCCTTTCTGTGTTGCTCATCCTAAATGGGTAATTTAATAGGTTTCCCTAAACTGTGCTGTCAGGGCTAACTTCATTTTTTTCTCTCTAAATATAGGAATTACTGTACTCACTATCTTTTATTCATGAGGGGTGTGGAGAGACTGTTAGTAGTTCAAGGTTAAATATATATATAATCTACATTTTGAACTAAATAGGTGAAGTAATAAGGTCCCTTAGTAAATGTGGATCTAGGAGATGAGTTGGTTCGGGTATCATTAATACCCTAATAAATTTCAAGCTACTTAGCTAGATAATAATCTAAGATGAGAACTTAATTCCATATAGACCTCAACATTATCTGGAAAACATGATACTCATTATACATATCTGTTTTTGGATATTTTCTCTCTCGTATTTCTTTTGTGCATTATTAGGCACAGAGAAATAGATTACTTTGTATAATATTGTTAAATTTGAGCTTTCGTATTTGTTGATACTATATTTTTAATATTGTTAGACATAAAAAATTAAGTTATATTTTGATGTTGGGTTATATTGAAATGTTATAATCTACATTCACAGTTAATTGTTTGGGAATATTCAAACTTTCAACTAAGTCTTGTTATAAACTTGTGATAGTTATGACTCAAGAAAGTTTGGAGGATTGCTCTTTAAAGCCCTAGTCTGTTATTTTATTTGATTAAAGGCAGTAGCGCTAGTTAGGTTTTGCTTAGCAACGAAATGTTGGTAGAGGGTGGTTTTGATGATTTAATCATCATACCAGGAATTAAGTATTCCATGATTAGAGTTGTATATAATTGAAAACCTATTTGAATGACTTGTTTTACAAGTTGTGCGTCCATAGCAGAATTCAGAGCATACAAACATATCATTAAAAATGTCTGAGTATAAATGTATGTCAATAAATGTAAATGGCCTTAATAACCCTACTAAGAGAAGACGTTTAATTAAATATTTAAAATCAAATAAAGTAGATTTCACTTTTTACAAGAAACTCATTTAATTAAAAAGATTTAGATAGAATGTCTTTCAATGATTATTCAATACTTGTGGAGTCACATTATCACTCGAGAAGAGGTACTGTGATTTTATGGAAGAAAACTTTACCTGTTTCTGAAATAATTTATTCATATTTGGATAAAAATGGAATGTTAAGCCTAGTTATTTTAGAGATAAAAAGTATCACATTGGCAAATACATATTGGATATCTGGTGTTGGTGCTACAATGGCAAGTAAATATCTTGAATTAATTTCAACATTATACAAAGGCAAAATTATCTATGCAGGTGACTTCAATTGTATTATTTCTTCAAAATAGACTTCCAAAGTTGGAAACTTTTCAATGTCTTAGAAAAATCTCTCCAACAAAAGAAATGGAAACTTTAAGATTATTTTTTGAGGCAAGAGGCTATGATAGGTCATGGTTACAATGTACTGAAAATGAAGTTCTTACTTTGAGAGAGGGAAAGGCTTGCCCTATTTTGTTGGGTCAAGTCCAGGTTCCAGCACAGACTAGAGGGCAGGATGAAAACATTTTACCCAATAACAACTTTTCTTGTGCATTTACTTAGCCTATAACCAATGAGATGTGGTCTATTAAAAACATTATAGTAGACAATTGGAAAATATTATTGGGTAACCTGGATCTTGTGAAAGTGATTGGTTTGCGACCCAATTTTACCTTTAAAAAAGCTAGAAAAATCAAAAGTTTATTAGAACATGGAGCCAATAAAAAGATGAATACCTCAGTTAATTTTACTCTAACTAATATGACTTATGCTTGTAAAAACTGCAAACAATGCAGATGCATTAGTAATTCTTCATCAGTGAAGTTTAATCATATTAAAAAGTCTTATTGGTCGAAAAATTATTATACATGCAATAGTGAGATGGTTGTGTATGTTGCACAGTGTCTTTCATGTCCTAGTTATTATGTTGGAATGACAACTAGATGTTTAAAAAGAAGAATTTATGAACATCTTTTAGCGATTAGGAAAAAAGAACAAACTAATGCTCTAGCTAAGCATTCTACTGCATGTGCTAACTTTAAGAAATTCACTTTTTCTGTTATAGATAGTGTTGGTCAAGACATATTTATGGGTGATTGTAAGACACTTTTAGATTGTAAAGAATTCCTCTGGCAAATTCATCTTGAGGCAGACAGTGCACCTGGTTTGAATGACACTATAAACATAACGTGTTTTTTGCAGATTAAGCATTGACATTTAAATAATGAAGTTTTTTATACATTTTTTTTAAAAAAGTATATTTTTATAGGCATTTATTTATACATTTGTAACAAAAAATGTATTGCTTTTATGATATTATTGATCATGTGACATTGTATTTTACTATATAAATGCTTGTGAGGGTGGAGTTCGAATTTTCTGAAGAAGTTCACAGCAAATAAAGTGAATGAAAGCACTAGCATCAATGTCCGTGCTTTCTTGTTTTTTGTTTGACAGATTTTTCTAAGTTTACTGGTCAAGTGGTTTGATTTTCAAGTTCAACTTTTCAATGTCTGCTTCAGTCAAAAAGTTGAATAATTTTATTACTTCCACAAATTTGAGAGATATCTATAACATTAAAGATTCCAAATCCCTGATATATACACACTACTCATATAGATTTGGCACGTAAACAACTTATGATAAGGTACTGGTTACAGATAGTCTAGTTTCCAAAATACAAGAGGTCTTAATAAGCTCTTGTCCATTGTCTTATCACAATGCTGTTGCCTTCACAGTTAGTCTTAAACCCAATGACTTGATCTTTTGGCAGAGAATCCCAGCTTATATCATTAAAATAATTGGTTTTAAAGATTGTTTTTTAAAAGAACTAAATTCATTTCTTGATCTAAATGATAATAATAGGACCTCTAAAACCATGTTATGGGACATGTTAAAATCTTGCTTATTTGGTAAAATTAAAAGCTGGTACCTAAATAAAAGAATAGAAAGGGAAAAAGATTTACTAAACAAAATTGACATATTAAAAGTCATCTAAATCCTAAGGACATAAGTACAATCTTGCAGCTGAAACAACTAAATCCTCACCCAGTTTTTATTCTGGTTTTGTTCTTTGTGTACTGTGTGACAACTTCATCCCAGCTGTGTGGTTGTTTTTTACTCTTTTGTACTAAACTTAAAATATGCTGAAGTGTTGAATCATAATGTTGCAATAAACTTAGAGAGACTTAAATTACAATTATACTCAACAAACCCTAAAAATATGCATAGATTAGCAGTCAGATCAAAAGGTCCTACTAATGTTAAGCATATTAAAGAGGTCATTGACAATACTGGAAATAAACCTAAATCTATGACTGACCTAAGAGACATGTTAGAGATTTGTAGGAGACATCATGAAACAATTAATAAAACATATGTAAATGTAAATAGTGATGTTTCAAGAGATGGATTTTTAAAAGAAACATAAACGAAAAATTAACAAAAGTGCAGAATACTAAACTATTTAAATCAATAACAATAAAGGAATTAAAGAAATGAATCCTAAGTCTTAAACATTACAAAACTCCAGGTTTAAATGGATTAATGCCAGAAATATACAAAATACTCCCAGACAGCACACTAAAGATATTAGATGAAGTTTTTGAAGAATTTAGAAATAATGTAAGTCATTTTCCCTCTTGGAAATGTGCCATGATTTCTCTTGTTCTAAAACAAGACAAAGATCTCAAATTAGTCTCTTTGTATTGTCCCATCTCCTTATTGGATGTTGACTATAAAATCTTTACCTCAATTCTTGTGAAAAGATTAAATAAGTTGATGCTAATTTTAATAGAAGATGACCAAACAGGTATCATCTTAAATAGGAAAGTCCAAGATAATGTTATTAGACTCTTTTCCCTAATAGATTATGCAAATAAAAAAGAGAACTTTTAAGTATTAGCTAAGACTTAGATAAAGCATTTAATTCTATAAGTTGGTCATATTTGTTTAATGTACTCAAAAATATAATTTCGCCCCGATTTTATACATTTAATAAGTAGATTATATGAGAATTCTATATCATACATTAAAATTGGTGCATTTATGTCAGATCCTTTTAAAATATTGAAAGGCACAAAACAAGGTTGTGCATTATCACTCCTATTATTTGCTCTGTCAGTAGAACCTTTTGCTAACTGCATAAGAACAAATCCCAATATAATTTTTTTATTAATACAAATTATTGTTCCAAAATTCAACTCTTTGCTGATATTTTTAACAATTGGGGATATTGACTTCTCTATAGACCATATTATGTATTCATTACAAATTTTTTTAAAAAAAAAATCTCTGGTTTGAGATGTAACCATAACAAAACTGAAACTTTACTAATAAATAAATAAATAAGTTTGGTTCTAAAAATACATAATGAATTTAACTGGGTAAATTATAAGTTTAAATATTTAGGTGTAATCATAAAATCTAAATGGAATGAATCCATTAAAATAGATTATAGAAATTTAGTTGACACTATCTAAAAACATTTAAATAATTGGAATAAAATGTTTATTTACTATGGAAGAAAGGCTATCATTAATAAAGATGATCATTTTGCCAAACATCTTATTTTTTTACAAGCCCTAATTGCCTCTCCTTCAAAAAAACCGATTAAACAAATAAACTCCTTGTTGATAAAAAATTCATGTCATCCTCAAAAAACAAGGATACATTATACATCACACTGTAAAAGTTGGGATGATGGAGGAATATCTTTCCCAAATCTTGAGTTATATGCAGATTATGTTATTCTTAATGTAATGAGTCCATGGTTAAACTCTAACTACATCTCTGATTGGGAAAACATACATGACCATTTTACTCTCCAATAATAATACAGTTATGGATAATAATCCTCTCTCAGAAACTAACAAATTATTTTTAGCCATTAAAGATTTCATTTATAACACTAATAAAATATTAACTTTACTCCTTTTGTTAATTATATTTTGAATAACTTTAAGAAAATAACCTATAGCAACCTCATTTTAAAGAATACATTATTTGTAATGTGTCCTATTGCTTGTACAAAAGGTTGTCTTGATTCTTTTAATATGAATAAAATAAAAGACATGGAAGAGAATGTGTTGCAGTTTTGGCACCAATTCCTAAATAAAAATAATATACATAGTCAAGTTTTCTCATTGCCAGATATAATATAAATCATAATAATTGACTAAATATACAAATATTTAGAGAATATATTGCCAGTGAGTTAAAATTATTTCTAAATTCAAATACAAAGCAGCTTCCAAAAACATCAATTCTCTTCTATGAATTAAATATAGTGAGCAATAATACTAGTATTTCTTTGTTGAAGATTTATAACATTTTAAGAGCTTAGCTTTGGGTTTTTGATGACTCCTTATGGAATTATTCAACAAAAGTAAATAAAAGTAGTTTTTCAGAGAGAGATAAAGCTCTAATATTAAAGTCAATTAATAATACCATATCTTCCCCTTTATGGAAAATCTTTACATGGAAGTTCATACATAGGAGTTTTATTAACCCTCATAAAATTGCTTTAATAGCAAAAAATGATATCACTAAATGTTGGAGATGCAATTAAATATTAGATGCAGAATTGGTACATATGTTCCTTGATTGCAAAATGATAATCACATTTTGGTTTGACTTCAGGAATTTTACTAAATCATTGTGGTCGGACACATGTGAATGTCAGACTCATTATTGTTATTTAACGCACCAGTAACAGCTGTTATCCCTAGAACTTTATATCTTCTCTGGTCTCTTCTTGCAATAGCCAGGAAAACTATCACTTTAAATTGGAAAAGTAAAAAATCCTCTCATTTGAAGATTTTATTTCATTAACAAAGATTGTCTGTAATAGGTAATTACAAACTGCTACTTCAAGAACTTCAAATGTCACTCATAAACAATTGTCATGGTTAAATCTTGAAAAACTACTAGAGAAAATGTAATAGCAACTATGAAATTGCATCTACTATGGACCTTGTATATAGCTGTTCTGTTTATTCATGTTTAAATGTTTGCTTATTTGTTAAAAGTTTATTTTTAATGAAAGTTCAATAAAATTGTTTTTTAAAAAAAGAAAACTAGCCTAGTTTTAAATTGCCATGAAACACTGTCTCACTAAATGACCTGCTCAGAATCACACAGTAGGCAAGTGGAGGCTGAGGGAATCAAACCCTCAACATACTTAAGAAACATATAAGTTATAACATCTGGCAAAACATTTGAAAGAAAATTAAAAATAACCCAAGTCTTTTGCTGAAACAAACTGGCAAGTAAGCAAACAGCTCTGCTGCTGTTATGGATAACAATCAAATAATATCTGATACTGTACATTTGTTTGAGATATTCAATATTTTTTCATCATGTACTAATTCTGATGTCAGTAAAACCAACCAGTGCTGCACTGCTTCCTAATTGTTCCTATTTTCGTAATGTTGGAATCATGTAGGAATTATTTTCAAAACTCAATGATAATTCAAGATCAGGACCAGATAATATTCTTATTAACTTTTTTGAAAAATACATTTGACCAGCTTGGACCAATGCAACTATTTCAGCGATCACTTGTATCTGCCATGCTTAACCAAGATGCAAGCAGGAAAACACAGCCATTGCATAAGAGAGGGGATCTATTTCCTGTTAGACACCAATTATCTTAATGACAATTACTGTCAAATGCTTTGGGTGTCCTGTTTTAAAATATTTACAAGGAATAGCTTTTGGAATAATTGATCCTTCCCTTTGTGTCTTCAGTAAGAAACCATTATGCCAAAACTACTTAAAATTTTATTTTAATGTTATCAGTGTATAATTACCAGATGATGTAGAATATTTTTAATTTTTTCAAAGTTTTTTACAGCATCCGTCACAGCAGATAATTAAATGGACTTGGTACATTTTATACAAACCCATTTGTTGTCTTCTATTTTAAAAATTTGTATTGTGGTATAATCTGTCTAACTTATATCAAAAATATAAGCACCACCAGCAAACTAGATAATTAAATTGATCTTCAGCTATCTGTGTTGAGTCTCTTCCTATTCAACTTTTAAAAAATTTTGTAGAAAATGTTTCTAACATATAAGTATTTCAGTAACAAGAAAATATATTACTACATACACTGTATCAAATGAATATCTGAAAGAAAAAAGAAGACAAATCTTATCAAGTGCAAAATTTTAAAATCACAACAAATAGCTGGGCCAATTCATAAACCACTCAAGTAAAATAAAGAAATAATGCAATTAGAAGTTATTTAAAGAGGCAGGACAAATTACTCTATATTTATAGGAGTCTTACACTAAATATCTTATAAGTACACCCACTGGTACTAGGGAAATGAAATAATTATTTGTAGTTAGGTCAAAGAATAGCAATCAATAAAGATATATTTTCCTACCCTGTAGTATCTTAGTAGTCCCCATAGGACCACCATAATCAATAAGAAGAAATATTGGGGGTGACAAAGAAAAAGAAACTATATAATATAATATAATATAATATAATATAATATAATATAATATAATATATGAACTACAAAACTGTGAACCCTGTATTTCTGCATGTTTCTTCCAATAACACTTTGGATTTAATATCACTACACAATAATATTACATTGTGGATTATTATGTTAGATGAGTGATAAATAACTGAACTGTTTTGTATTGAAAGATGTATGAATATGTATCAGGAAACAAGTGACAGTTTTTTGCTGCATGCTTGAGGCATACTTCCATGTTTGCAACAGCCCACAAGAAGTACTTTGATCACTTAAAGGTATATTACATTTATTTCACAAATGGGTACATAGGCCAGGTGCAAGTATATTTTATAGTCACCAAAAAAATATATAAAGGCCTAAAATAATTATTGGAAAGTTTAGTCCTCCCTCTGTGAAGCCACTATTATCATCTTCAACAACCTTTTTTTCCATTTTCTACATAGGGTTGGGGTGTTCTGTCAACTGTCACCAGCTGTTTTGATTCAGTGTCACTCTCTTAGCTCATTTAAAAGTCATACCTGACTGCCACAGACTTACTCTCATACAATCCATCCTTTTGCTGGATGTCCTCATTTCCTCTTGTTTTTTTTTTTTCCTGTCTATCCCAAATCTTCTTTACCAGGTTGTCTTCTACTTTTTTGGACATGTGCTAACATCATACTCTTCTTCTTGACCTTCTCTGCAACTGGACCTACTGGGCATCTGCTCTGATGTCCTCATTTCTTGTTCTGCCCCACCATGTGCATCCTACCATCCATCTCAGGCACTTCATCTCCATCACCTCTAGCTTCTTCACCTCCTCTGCCTTCACTACTCAGTTTTTCTACCATACAGTAATACTGCTCACACCACAGTTTTGTACAGCTTACTTTTCAGCTTCTTTGGCATTCTTCTTTCATACACTACCCCTGACACTGTCTTGGTTGGCTGCAGTCCCTCTGATTCTCACTTTGAACTCCTCATTCAGACTTTCTTCTCCTCAACCACCCCTTCCAAGTACTTCAATCTGTTAACTTGTCCCACTATTTTCCTAGTCTCCCAAGTCTCAGTTGTTTCTGATGTCCTCCATTTGCTGCCTCTACAAATGTCTTATCTGCATTCAGTGTTATCCCATGTGCCTTCAGTTTTTTCATTCAATTCCCCTATTCTTTGCTGAAGTTCTTGTTCAGAGTCTGCCTGTAAGGCAACATCATCTGCATACAGCAACTTTGTTTATCTGTCCCTTCTAACTTGTTTTTTAATGTAGCCCCAGTATGAACAGCAGTGAGATCAGAGCCGAACCCTGATATACACCCACTCCCACTGGACATCCCTCTGTGAGTCCAAATGCTGTTCAAGCTTGTATCTTTGGTTCCTTGTACATAGCCTGCATCATTGTTTTAGGGACTTCCAACCATTTTAGGACTGCCCAAATCAGCTTTGTTGAGACCTTGTCATATGCTTTCTCAAAGTCTAGGAATGACCAATTGGACCCTTTCCACATATCTAGCTTCCTCTCAGTTATCTCACTGGACAACAATGGGCTGGTTATGCTCCATCGTAATTTGAATCTGAACTGCTTATCTCCCATCTTATTTTCTACTGCTCTACATATTTATTTGTGACAGGAGTTTGATACCTCTATACTGTTGAGAGTTATGAAAGTCCCCTTAGTCCTTGTACACTGTCTCTATTATGACTTTCTCTAGTGATGTGCATTTCTCTCCATACTGCTATGATTACCCTTAGGAGACCAAGACCTTGTTCATATCTGCTGTGACTTCATCTGAGCCTGCTGCCTTCCCTGACTACATTTTCCTTAGTGCTGTTCTTACTCCTTCTATGGTGGGCTCCTCCTCTTCTTTCATCATAGGCTGTGTCTGGGGCAGTACAGCTTCTGTAGGGTTTTCTTCATTCAGAAGTTGATGGAAATACTCCTTCCATCTGCCTTTGATGTCCTGTGAACTGGTGAGCAGGTTTTTACATCTCTTATGAAGGGCATCTGATGACTGTCTTCTGTATCTTTTTATCTTTGCCTTGAAGCCTGACAGAGTTTCTTTGTGTCATGTGCTAAGTGACTTTCCAAAAGCTGGTAGAGTGCTTCAGATGCCTTGTTCTTCACTATTGCAATTGTTCTCTTAGCCTCTTTGTTGGCCAGTCAGTATTCCTTCTTAGTCTGGCCCTTCTTTTCTGTCTGACACTTTTTCCTGCACTCCTTCTTTTCTTTTGATAACTTCCTGAACTTCCACATTCCACTACTATCTTTCCTTATGCATTTTATTTCCCTGCCTGGCTTGGCCTCATATCTAATCTATAGTCCTCAAGCATGCTATTTTCAGGTGCTGTCATTACTCTTCAGCTCTACCTATTTTCTCTTGCTCCTGAGGTGCTAGAGCCCTGAGTAATTCTTTGAACTGTTGTGCTTTCTCTGCAGTGAACTTCCAGGTCTTCAGCCTGGTCTCTGTTGACCTTAGATCCTTCTACGTCCACTGCTGATTGCAGCAACCAGTAGTTTATTTTGTGGGCTTTCTATTTCACTGGGCATGACTTTGTAATAGCTGATTCTACCCACAATGCTCTATGCTTATCAGGAGAAAATCTACCTGATCTTGTGTCCTGTCTCTCTTGCTGAGCAATGTATTGGCCATCATCAAGCCATTTGCCAAACAGAAGTCTAGAATGGCCTATTATTCTTTATTCCTGTTGCCCCACCCATCTGGACCCAGGCATCCTATTCTGTCTGTCCTGATATGTGCATTCAGGTCCCACATTAGCAAATACCAACCCATGTTGTCCTGCTTTATGTAGAAGATCTTGCAACTGCTGTCTGAATGCACCCTTTTCCTCACTATCACAACCTTGCCGTGGGGCATAGGTTGAGATTATGAATAGTACCCTATCATTACACTGGAATCTGATTGACATGAGTCTGTCACTGATTCTGATGTCATTAAACCTATATTGACTGCAGAAATCTTTAGTTTATGGTTATCAGGTTGATTGACTTTACATCCAGCTTTCGTTCAACAGAGTTATCTCAGGT
Organism: Protopterus annectens; assembly: GCF_019279795.1. NCBI lineage: Eukaryota > Metazoa > Chordata > Ceratodontiformes > Protopteridae > Protopterus > Protopterus annectens. The sequence continues at coordinate 68,639,898 of NC_056747.1, forward strand.
AAACCAAGCTGGGCAACTAAACACCAGACAATCATTAGCTTATTGACTCAGGGCTGATGGGCTTTATGGCAGGTACACACAGGGCAATAGTGACACATATAATCCCCTCCCACCATTACCATAGGTCAGAGTAGATTGGGTCCTCAATCCACTTAGCATTGGCAAATTCCCATGCCCATTTTTGGTGACATTAGTCATTGTAACCCAATTACCCAGAGCCAAGTTTTACATCATCATGTGGCTAACCATGACATGGTGCACAGCCTGTGACCCATGTTCTCCTAACTAGAGGATATTATGCACCACAGTTGATGCCCAAAGTTTTTGGTCTGTACATCTTTTCATCAACATATACCATCTAGTGCCTGTGGTGCTCCCCAAAGCTCCATTCTTTCAGTGAGTTTGAGCTGGAAGCATTCAGCATTTGTTGGGAGGTGGGAGCAACTCCAAAGAGATACAGGAAGAGCATGCAAACTCTATGAAACCAGTATCATTCAGCATAATTAGTATGCTTTATATCTGGTTTATAATTTACACAAAAAGTTATGTATAAATAGGGGCACTAGCCAGTGCTCCTGAGACTTCATAAGAAATACTCTATTAATGATTAATAAATCACTGCAGTTGATTTACCAATGAGAGCTTGTAGGACCCTACTACTTTTCAGTAAAAGTGTAGACAAGGGCACACTGAAGAAAAAAACATGCATAATACTATAAATGCGCATATTTATTGAGAACTCATTACTTTGAATAATATGGACTTCCTGTTCAGCATGCAACTTGAGTTCATATAACAATTCCTCTCTTTACTGTGACCATTCCATATTAAAAAATGCAAATCAATTGGCCACCACTGAGGAAAAAATCTGTTCAAGCATGACAAATAAAAACTAACATTCAAAAATAGCCAGGATTCAGGATCAAGTTTCATGGTTATTCATTTTTTTTTCTAATCAGTGACAATTTATCCTTCTTACAATATTGTACCCAGATTAATTCCAGAAGAAAATTGCTGGAAAAGTCGTTTTGAATCTGAAACCACATTGTATTAAGAGTTATGTCATGACTACCTTTCAGTTCTTACTTCTTTGGACATGTCTGCTGCAAATTTCATTTTATAGCTCTGCCAAACAATTGTTCTTTGCTTTTTGGCAGCTAACAGAACAGAAAAAACATTTGCTGCACTGACAGGTTTAATTCAAATACTTTTCAGAGGATGACCAACAGAGTATGCGTTTTCTCTCTGTTACAAGCGAAGAGAAACACTTTTGCATGAAAAGTGTTTAAAGTCTTTGCTTGCTTTCAAATCAAACTAGTCATAGACCCAGCCCACCCAGAGATTACAGTATCTCTTCCTGACCTTCTAATTTCAAAAGAAATTCTTTAACTGCTTGGTGATCTTGTCCAACTGGTTTACCATAGGCACCACTTTATTATGATAGCCCTCTAGGGGTGAACCTGCTTTTTACCTATTCTTGGAAACACACTTCCCAGTTTTGCAGTGATATTTAATGTAATTTATCCCTAATTGTAAATGACAAATACTAGTACATATAGGGGCTACTTCTTATTTTAATGTTGTTGCTATCAGCTCTGCTAGACTATTAGAGCCTGAGGATACCTGCACATCCCCTGAACTAGAAGGGCTCTCCATTAGCAAGGTTAAGTGACTTGCAATTCTAAACAAAAACAACTTCCATTATTTAAAATTCAGTTGCTTATCTCCATGTAGGCATGCATGTGGCAGTGATCTTGAATGTAATCCTTATAAATTAATTTTATTACATTTTCCATGTGGTTAATAAATCAAAGACCTCAGTGACTCAATTTATTTTTATGTATGTCAATAACTGAAGTTTCCCTTTTTGCCATATTTTGAAAGCTTTCTGATACCATTAAATAACAGAGCATCTCCTATTCATATCAAGCAATACCCAACAAATAATTTTAAACAAATGCTATACTTATTTGATCTTCTGTTAGTTTAAAATTATCGTCTACTTCTAACTGAGTGAACACCAGCCACGGTCATCTTTAATACATCATGTTCAGAAAAACAGACCGGCAGTCATTTTGTACCAGTTGCCCACTGGCTCACCAGAAATCATAAAATTACTTCTGATTCAACTCTCTTTCCATTAATATGTACAAACAGAAACAACACTAATTTTAGCAAAGGTGTTATATAGATTGGTCTCATACACTATCCCAACTACCTTCCTACAGCAAGTCCTGGCTTTTTCACCCATCTGTATAGCTCACTTTTCTTTACCCCCACATGCTTTTCCACAAGTGCATTATTATTGTTCTTTTTAATAAAGTTTCAGTATTACAAGTCATATTCATAGGTTAGTACTAAGCTAACTGCCCTTGCAAGCCATTTTAGGCCTAGCCAATTATCCCTTGTGAGACTCAAACCCTGCACCTTGTCTTTGTAAGGCAAACACCTTAACCATTAGGCCACCCTTCCAACACCCATTATATAATAACTCTTCATATAATTTTCCACGTATCTTATAGTCTTAGAGGACTTTCCCAGTGTGCACCCAGATCACCTTGTATTTCCTATGAAAAAATTAAATGTAAGTAATAGGGGTTTTGTTAGGCTTTCCTTAATTCTGCATATATTATTTCCTTTACTTGTGGCAGCAGATATCCTGTTTGCAGTTATTGAGGATTTCTTCCTTTACTTGTGGGAGCTGATATCCTGTTTGCAGTTATTTCTTGGGGTTTATTTCCTTTACTTGTGGGAGCTGATATCCTGTTTGCAGTTATTGAGGTTTTCTTCCTTTACTTGTGGGAGCTGATATCCTGTTTGCAGTTATTGAGGATTTCTTCCTTTACTTGTGGGAGGTGATATCCTGTTTGCAGTTATTTCTTGATGTTTATTTCCTTTACTTGTGGGAGCAGATATCCTGTTTGCAGTTATTGAGGTTTTCTTCCTTTACCTGTGGCAGCAGGTACCCTGTTTGCAGTCATATAAGAGATGTCTACTGTTGTCTCCACAGCACTCTGATATACTCCTTTGCTTATCGTGAAGTTTGTGAAGTTTGCAAACTTTTAGTTCTTTTTCCTGCGGATAGGTGATAATTAATACTGATGAAACTTATTGTTATAACGCCTCACTTTTAAATTTCTGATGCAGTTAAAGAATTATTTTAAAATTATTTCTTAGACTTAAATGGAAAGATTTGATAAAGTAAGTAGTTTCTGTTCTTTATTTAATCTAGACTTAATTGTGTGGGCTAAATTATTTTTTAAAGATCGACCATGCCTCTCCTTTCTGCTTTATTTGTTCTTTTTTTTTTTTAATTTGCCTGAATATTTGTGTCTTTCTGATTTTTGCAAAGTAGTTATAATTGCTGAAGTTAGTAATACTATAGAAGTTATTCATACTCTCCTGAAAAAATTTAACTGGATCGCTGAAAACAATTTCCTAATTTCTTGTTATAAGCATATCTTATACTGAATCATCCGCGGTGGTACAGTGGTAGCATTGTTACCTCACAGCAAAAGGTTCTCCTGTTCGATTCTCAGTTGGAGTGCCTTCTGTGTGGAGTCTGCATGTCCTCCCTACCTTTGAGTGGCCTCCAAAAGACATGTGTGAATGGGTGTGCCTTCACTGAAGGTTGGGTGTCGGGCTGGCAACTCGGCACCATAAAAATTGACTGCCAGTCATTAACGGACTGGAGTTCTACTCTGGCGACCCCCAACGGGGAAAAGCCAGAAAGACAAACATACTGAATCATATTTCCATCAACAAACACTGGAGAGGATAATATAGTTAATAACTTTGATGCAATTCTTCGTTAAAGTTTATTTTATCATGCCCTGTTAATTACAGTGAGCATGACCTTTGACCACTGTGGAAAGAATGTTATAGTGGATAGCATGGAGATGGTGGATGCATTTTATATACTTATTTGCAGTTAATTTTAGTTATTTATTTTTTATTTTTATGTATTTATTTTTTGTTAATAGATAATGGAAAATCAGCATTGAAGTAATTTATCTTTATGAAATCTTCTTCAGGTCAAAATCATATCAAATGTATATAAATCAGAAATTTCTAAAATAAAAAGGTACACAATTGCAGCATGCTTATTTAATGTCAACATTCATATTTTTTTACTTGAAATAAAAATACCTAATGTTTATAACAGTTCACAAGGTATTGCTTTAAACAAACGTACTCCAGGAAAAAAGTAGTTGTTTAGACTTTTAACAGCTTAAATGTTCTGAATGTTCCTGCTATTTTCTATTTTTCTCCTTTCTCCTGTTTCTTTTACCTTCCACTCACTTGGAAACCTTGTAAAATGTCAAAGAACATGTTCCTTGAAATTTGTTTGCTGATGATTTATGTATTCTATATTCAAGAGGGAAAGATAATTATGCAGCTAGTCTCTCATAAGTCAATTACTTCAGACACATGGGAGCTACACAGGATAAAGGTTTCCTAAATAAAGTTGTTTCTAAATAGTTTCAAGGTTTATTATTTTTTCTTTCACAGAGGCTGTTTTGCTTTGACCTGATGGCTGTCACTTTCGTATCAACAGCATCTGCACTCTGCATTACTGATGCAAAACTATTTGCTTTGCTAAGTACAATGTTTAGAAAAGTTAATTACAATTATGAAAAGTATGCAAAAAGAAAAAAACTCCTGAAGACGTAGAGCTGTAAAGATTTGTGTATGTGAACATGTGTGTGCATGTGTGTCTGCATAGTTCTGTGTTCATGGTGCAAATATATTTTCCAGCTAAGCAAATTCTTCAGATACTTTTTCTTTCTGGTATATAATTTTTGTTTGTTCTAGTAACAATGTACAAATCCCTAGGCCAAACTTGAGAAAATTAAAATTATTTTATTCTCTTAAATCTGTTATCATGGTATTTCTAATGTAAGAAACCTGTGTTAGTCATGTATGCTCATTACAGTGAATTAATCATTGACTAATAACCCCTGCCAAAATATCAATCTTGGCTTTCTTATGCTGTGTAGTTCCCATTATGAATACCATACTTTTTTCTGACCACATTGTTATTCTTTTATGAAGTGTATGGCTCTTTTTATGTTACATCTTTTAAATATATATGTTTAAGCTACCTTACCATATTCCTGGAACACTTCGGGAATAGGGAGTTTGTTCATGAGTTAATACTAAGTTATTGATCTAGAGGAATGTTTGGAGCCTTGCTGCAAGATGTCAAATCATGAATACCCACAGACATGAATAATTAATACCCAATTACAACACAATCAATGAGGCCTTGAGAAGCAGATCCAGGGTGCATTTATTACCTAACTGTGACCCCTTTCGGTGAGGGCTTGAGGATCCTTACCTGGGGTGAATTTATGATTGCCCATCCACTTATCCAGGTTATGATTAAACAGGTTCAGGGAACTACTTTGTTTTACATTCACAGAAAGTCTATTCCTTAAAAAAATGATCCTCTGGGAGAGATATCTATATCACCAGCAGGTCTTATTTATATATTGGTGGAAATTTAAGTATCTTGCATGAGTGTTGAGGGTGTTATTTAGTTTGTGGGTGAGCAGGAAGTCACATATGAATGGATCCTTTGAGGATCTGCAGACTGGGCAGTATGACCCTCTGAAAAGTCTGTAGAAAACAAAAAAGAGAGGGTGCTTTAAGGCAATTAGTATATCTCAAGAAAGACTTGACTTTCATTGTCTTGTGAAGAAATGTTATTGTATTTCAAGCTGTATTGTATACTTAAACTAATGCATACCAGCGGAGCATTATACTGTATTATGAGCCTAATGAGGGAGGAGTAGAAAAGGACTGTAACTTCCTTGCACCTTGAAAATATTACCTGCTGATCAGTCTTGCTAGCTATCTGAATGACAGTGGAGATCAAAGAATAGCTCAATGCTAATGAAAGCGACTAGATCCCTAATTTATTTATTTATTGCATTTTTTTGACTGTCAAAGTCTGACTGAGCACAGAGTCCTTTTTTCAGTGGAGGCTCAGTGGACTAGTAGCATTGTATATATTCAAACATAATTTTTAGTGGACCAGTAGCATTGTGTATATTCAGACATAAATTTCAGTGGACTAGTAGAACTGTATATATTCAGGCATACATTTCATTGGACCAGTGGCATTGTGTATATTCAGACATAAATTTTAGTGGACTGGTAGCATTGTATATATTCAGACAAATTTCAGTAGACTACTAATATTGTATATATTCAGACATAAATTTCAGTGGACTAGTAGCATTGTATATATTCAGGCAAATTTCAGTGGACTAGTAATATTGAATATATTCAGACATAAATTTCAGTAGACTAGTAACATTTTATATATATTCAGACATAAATTTCAGTGGACTAGTAGCATTGTATATATTCAAATATAAATTTCAGTGGACTAGTAATGTTGTGTATATAAAAGAGTTTCTATAAGTGAATGTAAGAAGGATGAACTGAGGGTGTGGTAGTAAGTTATGGTGAGTGGGTGAGAGTACAGAGTAGAAGAGTTGTGAGAAAGAGATAACAAGGAAGTAGATGAGGAGGAATAAGACTGGAATTATGGTTAACTCTAGAGGTACTACAGAGGTTTTTCAGGTGCGACTTTAGGTTCTATTTAAAAAGTTTGAGATGTGGTTCTGTTTTTAGAAGACAAGCATGGCGTTCCATGTTTTGGTGACATAGTTTAAGAACAGACTTTCACCAGCTGTACTGCTGGATTTGGTGACATGGAAGAACAACATTTGGGTTAATTGAAGAGGTTTATTTGGTTTGTATGGCTGGGTTAGAGTTGACAGATCTAGACAATTTGTAGGTTTTTGGATGAGGCTATTATTAGTCATTAGTTGAGAGTAAGATACTAAATGGGGTAGTTTGAGCCAGTTTAATCCTTTGAGTGCTAGGCAGTGGTAGGATTTTTGTACATGATTTACTGGAAACGTTGCTACTTTGTGAAAGCATTGTTTGAGCTCTGAGAGCTGAGAAACTTTGTAAGTTGGTGAAAATAGGGCTACATAGAGAAGTGCTGAGGGTAGTTGGGTAGAGGTTAAGTGTTTTTTGGTTTGGTCAGTGAGGAATTATTTGACTGTATATAGGGAACCCAATTTCTGTTGAGTTGGATGTAGTAGTCAAGTTTCAAACTATTGTCAAGGTAGATGCCAAGAAGCTTAGTATGTGGGATAATTTCAATGTTAGTGTTATTTTACTGAGAAAATATTAAAGGAGGGTTTTTAAGCCTAGAAGTGTTTTGGGGTAAAGAGAATAAGTTTATTTATTTATTTATTTTTTGGAGGGGGGTTAAGAAAAAGTTGTGAGTTGGTTAGCCAGGCTTCAGTGGAAGAGAAGGATTCTTGAGTTATTTGTGGTATGCTGTTAATGTTTTGGGCACTACATATGAGGGTAGAGTAATTGATGTACTGAATTATTATGGCTGATTTGGAGACATCTGGGATGTTAATAATGACAGGACTGAAAAGAATAGGACCAAGGCTGGACCCTTAGGGAATGCCTATGGAGACTGGGAGGAAAGTGGAGAAGTCTTTGTGCCATTTTACATCCTATGATCTGTTAGCAAGATAACTGTTAAACCATGCAAGTTTCATCAAATCCTAGAGGTGGCAGTTTTTGTAGGAAGATGGGGTGTGAGACTGTGTAGAAGACTTTCAAAAGTCCTAGAAGGAGAGCAGACACTAGTCTTTCTTCATTCCAATCAGTATTTATAGTATCAGTGAAATGTAGGGGGGCTGTGGTAGTGCTATGATGGTGGCAGGAGCCATGTTGGGAAGGTGAGACAAGGTTATTTTTGATGAGGTGTTGGAGAGCTGTGACTGAATGCATTTTTCAAGAATTTTAGAAAAGGGGGCAGGATAGAAAAGGGGTGATAGTTACCAAGTTCAGTGTTATATCCTTTATATAGTGGAGGATATAACTTTTTCCCTCATAGTGTTGCGATATATGTTTCTGTGCTAGAGCAGTTTATTATTAATTAAATGCGATAGTCTATAGTCTCAGCAGCCATTGTTAGATATTTGGTGGGGAGCTTGTTGGGTGATAAGGTGGTGGCTTTTAATTTTAATAGAAGTTATTTTTTAATGACTGAGGTAACTTCCAAAGGGGTATCACCTACGTTGCAGGTAAATGGGCAGCCATGATTATCTAAGGACACAATACTGATTTCCTTGGCATTTAGTTTAAGGCTGTGGTCCATGCACCATTTGTGTGTGTGTGTGTGTGTGTGTGTGTGTGTGTGTGTGTGTGTGTGTGTGTGTGTGTGTGTGTGTGTGTGTGTGTGTGTGTTAGGTCCTCCTGGAGAATCTGGACATGAGATGAGGAGTTTATGACCACTTCACAAACTTAGTCAGACACAGACCCTTGACGTCAGGCTTTTCATCAGAAATATAAATAGCAAGGAGTAGTCCTTGGACTGAATCCTAGGGAACACTACTGGTAAGTATTCTTTTTGGTGAGACTATGTACCGACCCTAATGGACTGAGTACCCAACACTAATGGACTGAGTCCCCAACCCTAATGCACTGAGTCCTGTTAGTAATTAAGTTTGCTATCCAGTGGGTAACAAGAGTTTACACTTAGTTTGATTAACTTATCGATAATGCCAGAATGTTGAATGGTATCAAAGGTATTTGTTAGGTCCAGATAGGCCTTGTGAACTTGTTTGCCTGCTTCTAATATATCAGTGACCTGTTCAAGGAAGTCATCAGGCAGAGGAGGCAAAATCTGTTTGTAGCAAACACAAACTGGATTAAGTCCAAAGCTTGCAGATCACCTATGACCCTGTTAATAACTTCCATAAAGATGTATTCCATTACATCACAGAAGCCTTTGACTTTTCTAGGAGTGTAATGAATATCCTGGACTCTTGGACACCCTTCCTCTGTCCCCTAAAACTGGCACCTTCCCCACTAACACCTGCCATGTCTATCTACCAGCGTATCTAGAACAATGGAGGCTGATGCTTTCCTGACAATTCCAGTTATTGAATTAACTGTAGTGTGAACAACCGCACAATGAGTTTTCACAGCGGTGCGTGGAGAGCAGCAGTGCCAAGTAGTGAGGAATGAGAAAAGTGATTTTTACACCATGAAATTCAAACCTACGCATGAGGGACAAAAGATTTCATCCACAGAATTGATTTTCCATCTTTGTCACAGAAGAAGCGCTACTCAGACATAGTTAGGACTCGTACATAAATGCAGGTGACAGTATGAGCTGTTACACATGTATGTGTGTGACCTGACATGGTTATTGGATGTAGATGCAGTTGTGTATATGTCTTTGGCAAATGTTAAGGCCATGCAAGTCCAGTCAGCAGAATTAGACTTACAAAATATAGTACACAGTATACCCTCAGTCATATGTCTGATAATACATCTGATAATTCATACATAAATAACACAATAGCGTGTCATCCCTCATACATTTAATTAACATCAGCTCCACTATCTAAAGTGCTATAACTGACAGTGAGTATAATGGGAAGTGGAACAACAATAAAAGTGTAAGGAATGTTCTGTATTAGAACCCAGGACCATGATTTTGGTAGCCCCACACTTACACCTGTTGCCACAAGACAGTTGAAATAACACTTGTTCATGTTTCAGTTCATATCTACAAACTCCAATGTCACAACAGTAAAAAAAAGGTTGCACACCCTGTACTACCACTTAGGACAATCTATACTCTAGCCCTACACTTACATCTGCTGCCACAGGGTTTGTTACATGGCATTTCCTAATTTACTAATATTTTTAAGATCTCTGTGTTAACCTCCATGCAATGCCACTTAGTAGGTTTGTGCAGTGCCCAGCAGAATTAATTGAATGTATCTGGTTAGTATCTTTGGCTGTCTGGGTTCCGTTTGCTTCCTGGGTGGTCCATTTGTCCAGTTTGCGTACTGCTGCATTTTGCACAAATGAGATAAGCATAGCCAAACTGGCCATTTATTTCCTCCATTCCCCTAATTGTGCTAAGTGCCACATTGTTCAAACACTAGCCAAAAAATAATAAAAAATAACGAAAACAAATTACAGGAAAAAATATATTTTCCAACAAATCAAAGGGAGATTGGATGTTAATAAACATAAGCTATGAATTGTGTGCTGCTTATTTGCATTTCCAATTTTGACAGACGTACATCTAACACTTTGTAAGTCTAATCTGACACAACCACTGGATGTAGGGCAGTCTGTATTGCTGTTGTGTTTTCCTTCTCCCAACCAGTAATCATTCACAGTTGCAATCCTTTAAAATACTGATGGAGTGCTTGCACTATGTTTACATCTGCTGCACAGAGCCAAGGATTTGGGATTCAGGAATTCTAATGACTTCACACCTCATTTGCATTTTCACCATGTTCACAGCCCTGAATCTACACCAGAAGGCAATTGTGGAGCTAGGGAAACTGAAGGTGAGCAGAATGTTTTATGTGGTGCAGACAGAAAAGAGGCTATTACTTTTAGATATAGTTGCACAGAGGATTACTGATTTTGATAAAGTGTGACTGCATTTTGTCAGCTACATACTGTATATGCTGACATGTAATGAGGAATAATCTGTTTAATAGTTTTATATATATTTTGATTAGCATAGGGTTTTATACTTTTATCCATCTGCATTATTTAGAAGTGTACTGATGGCATGGAGAGATTTGTCAGGACATTTCAAAGGTATGCATGCTTGGCAATAACTTCATATGAGGTATTCTGTTTTAAATCTATAGCCATGTTTCAGGGAGAGGTTATTTGAGAGCACTTTTAGCATTTCACAGGTGCTTTGTTAGCCAAGTGTGTCATTCATCTGTTCATTTGGGGGTGGGGGAGCAAAGCTGCATTTCTGTTATGGCACACACAAGAATATGTTGCTATGGTTACAATCCTTTTTGAATCCAGCCTATACATCTAAGTCAAATATGTCTCTACTGTCACATGTTAAGTTCAGTTCTGTACAGATCTCCCACCTTTTACTTGCTTTCAGTACCAAGTAATGAAATACAAAGACATACTACTCATTCATATTATTACACAATACACTTCAGGTTCAAAACTTACCCTGTAAATGCAGCAGTTGCCACATTTTAGTTCAGGGCTGACTCTGTCTGATGCAAGCAGTATACAGCCAATATATGGGGAGGTAAAGGCTGTGAGTGTTGCTCGGCATCAATATTACTATATGCATGTGTGTAGGAGAATGGCTTTAGGCCCCTAGGTGGTGAGTGAGTATGCTATGCATTGCCTCTTAGCAATGCAAGGGCATATTGAGCATGTCTATGTCTGCCTACACCCACAGCAGCTGATGATTTCCCCTCAGACTCCTCATCTGCCTGTGGCTGCAGTGACCTTGGCATTGGTGGTGGGATGTGTGCTTCTTCCCCTTGGTGATTGTGCTGAAGCTGTTCTCTCAGGATGATGTTTTATGGCATGGTGCATACTGTGAATATTTCAGTACACATCTGGGGATTGTACTACAGAGCTTTCCCAGATGTATATAGGCACTAGATCCATGACTTCAGCAGCCCAGACACATGCCCTAAGATGTTTCTGGTTTGAGAGTGTGCCTCATTATGGGATTTTTCAGTGGGTATGTGTGCACTTCTAGTGGATGTCCTCAGCCATGGTTCCAGTGCATAACCTGCATCCCCCAGTAAATAACCCTGTGGAATATCCCCCCTAGTCAACACATGATACAGTTGGGAGGTTTGCCAGATATATGAGTTGTGGTAACTGCCATGGTTGCCAGCACATACATTCAAGATGATTCCCTTGGCATTACACGTGACTTGGCAGTTAATACAGTGGTAGCCCTTTCTGTTTATGTAGAGCCTACACTGGTCCCTGGGTGGTGCCTTAATTTTTAGATATATGCAATCTATGGCAACCAGTCCTTCATTGAGGTGTGCTACACAGTAGAACTCCTGCATATTTCTGGCTCTCTCCTCAGGAGTACAGGGAAAATATATGTGATCACTGGCATGTTGGAGCATAGCATTCAGGAACTGATGAAGGATCCTGGATGCTGATGCTTGACACCCCAAGCATGTCCCCTGTTGGTCTCTGAAAGGTACTTGAAGCTAAGATTTGGAGTGTTACACATACCTTTGTCTCCATTGGGATTGGGTCCCTTTGGTTGGGTGGTCCTTGCTATAAGTTGAGGATGAAAGAGGTTGCAGAATTCCTGTAGTATGTCCCTATCCACCCTGTAGTGATTCTTCAATTTCCATATCATGTAGGTTGTGAAAAGTTAAATGGGGCCTGAAAACTCTTCTCTTTCTAGACCTAGGTCTACTGGCAGCAGCAGCAGTATTAGCTTCAGCCTGTATCACATACACATGAATTAAAGCAAAAGCAGCCTCTAGCATTCTTTTTTTGTAGATTCCTTCCTGTGTCTGCATTCCAATAGGTTTTGGAATTCACAGGGAAAACCAGCACTGAGTCTACACAGTTGCTTTATATCTTGTTGAATAGCTCCAACATGTTGGACTGGTTGACTAGCATACAGTTCAGGTGCTTAACCTGTAATTAGCATGCCTCAGTGTTTACCTTGTTTGTGCAGTGGTGCATGCCTCTACATGGCACTTACTGAATCTAAAACTTTGTGCTACCATGTGCACATTGCACCATGACGTGCATACAGTAGAAAAGGACCATGTAGTGTTTATTGAATTTGGTTGTATATGTATTTCTATTGTTTTTTAAGTCATACGTTGGTCACTTGGAGGAAAAACCTCAGGATTTTGGGTCTCATAGCATCAATGATTCTCATGATACCACTGGCAAGACTCCACATGAGAAAGATACAGTGGTATCTGAAGTCCCTTTGGTCTCTTCAACAATATCGTCTGTCATTTCAAATCCCAGTGCTGGAATTTGTCAGAAAATAAATCACTTGGTGGAGACAACAAATATCCCAAAATTCTGACTCTCACCTGTCCTGAGTAATGCACTGATCTCCCTGAATCTTCCTTGACCCCAGGGGCCTTTACAAGTGGTGCATCAGCAAGCAAGGGGGAGCCAGGTCATACCCCCATTTGCAGACTAGCCATATTAGCTTGATTTATAGCTTCACGGCACAGTCTCACTCTACAGGCATCCTACATTCCATCAGAACAAAACTGTATGATTCTACTCATACAAGATTTGGGGCATTTGTTATACCCAGACCCCATTCAACTTCAATTGACTGCTTTGATGATCGGGTCTTATTCCTTTTCAGCAGCTGTTTACTGAGGATTTACAACAGGTTTTAAAGAAGACAAAAAAGCCTGCTACTAGACAATTATATAATAACTCTTCATTCAAGGTTCATTTATTGGTCATTTTAGCATGTTTGCCCATGGATCCTCTTCATTAATATATCAAAATGTTTTTCAAAAAGGGGGTTTGCATAAGAGGCCTCCAAGAAAACCGGGGGCCCCTCCTTGGGATCTTAATTTTATACCTAGCTTTTCCAGCTCTTGAATTTTATGAGTGTTTTGATATAATGCCCTAGTTCTGACACTAGAAGAAGCACTTAGTAGAATTTGGATATTATACAAGTGCATTTTTAACTTCAATTTTCTTTTGCTTGTTATAGATTTTTAATTTAATTTTAGTAAAACCTATAGGAATATTTTTAACTATCTTTAACTATTTTGGAATTATTTTTTGTATTACACCTTTTTTGTTTTTGGTAGTATTTTATTGATAGGAGGGTGATTCATTTGATTTAATTGAATTTAATCAATTACTGCCTGAATTGAGGCTAAATTTTATTTAAACTGTTGGGAATGGGAGTGATGCTCATCTGAGAAAGTCCATGTTTGGATGAAAATGCGGTGATATAGTTAAAGCGTTTATGTTCTGGTATTAAAATTTGTCTTCATACATCGGGATCTGAGCCTGTTCCTTCCACAATGCTACAAGCTTGCTTCTTGATCTCTGCACTTGTTGCTGTTTATCCTTGTTTTCCTGCATTATTTCATTGCTTAATGTTTTGAAAAGGTTGTATTAAGTAATTCATTTTTTTACATTTTACTGGCAATCATTTGTTCAGGATGAGGAGTAATATTAACAGCCAGTTTGTTAGGCTGCCCTGTGTTTAACAATGAAGGTTTTTTTGGGTAATGTACAACATTAAAAAAATATATTCATCAAATGTCAGTATGATGTCAAATTAGCCAAAGTGGTAATCAATGAGGTGGACACCAAAAGGAATGATCATTTTATCCCTATTTTGAAATACTAATCTGCACAGTCCCGCATGTTTGCCATTCCCTGTTGACAAGAAGGAAATACAGGAGATTATGGTCAAGCACTGAGCAATACTTACTTTATCTGATAAGACTGGCACTAAACCTAATTTTGTATTTAAATATGAGATTATTATTAAGAAGATGTTTGGACAAGAGGTGGTTGTTTATTTGGGTTTTAGAGAACTCGTATTGGGTGTTGTGGGTCATTTAAACAATGTTGATATGTTCATGCTGGTAAATGTATTATAGTGCCCACAATTTTTTAATAAATTTTATAAATGTTCACAGTCACTTTTATTGACACCAAGGCAGTTGTTTATATGGCAACATGTATATACTGCCCAGTGTTTTATGTGGGTAAAACTCAAAACAGGTTGGGCGATAGAATATATCAAGACCTTTATTCTAATAAAAAGGATGATTAAAACAATGCATTGGCCAAACATAAAAAAATATTTTAGCAGAGCACCAACTTTTCTAAAATTATACAAGCAATGTTTAAACTGTGTCCCTGGTTTTGCCCCCTCACCCCCATGTTTGTCTTTTTCCAGATTTCTTGGGCTGCATAGTTCTTCAGCAGGATAGAAGTTTAGTACTGCTTATGGCAAGTCTGTTTGTCTTGTTAGTAATGCAACAGGCAGAATACTTGCTTTTGATGTAGAAGGCTGAGGGTTCTACTCCCACAGTATGTATATGGATTGCTGATATTGTACTGTGTTGTACTTTTAATCTAACATAGGGAATTTATTCCTCAAGGGCAACAGGCACTTAATTTGTAGATGAAAGAATGAAATATTAAGTTGTTTTCTAGCAGCATCCTCTTCATTAGTTACAAATCTCTTTAATGTGGAATTATTTAGATAAGTATATTTCTGTCATCAGTGCATTATACACTAAATGGAACATTTTATAATAGTCAACTATATATGTTTCACTGATATTTTAATTAGCTTGTTTTCCTATTGGCTGATTCTTGTCATATGTTATTTCGTTGATTTTTATATGGACACTGTTTCTAGTTTTATTATCAGATGAAGTCTGTTTTATAGTTAAGACAAAAGTGCTAATTAAGTTATTTGTCTCCTGTGGATTCATGGTGGTGTGTGTTCGTTTTTATTCATAATATTTTTATTTGTAATTATTTGATTTAATTTATAGTCTGCATTATTCTGTGTCCAATTCCCCAAAACTCATTTTTCTGTATTGTTGTTCTGCACTTATATTTCTGCTTCTACATACTCTAACAGAATGGTTTAGTCTGCTCCATTTTGCCCTCATTATATCTAAGGCTGGGTATATGTCCAACATCACATTATCTCTACTATAATTTGTAATTTTGTCTCTTTTATGTAGTATTCCTGTATGCCTATTTCATGTTTGTTTCTCTTAATTCACATTGTTTCCATTAATTATTTATGTTTCCATTTTATTATATTCTCTTCTCTTTATAATTTTCAGTCTTCATTGCCTAAGTTTCTGAAATATCAAGTGATCTAGCAAAATCCATTTGCTTGTTTAAAGTTGTGATGAAAGGACATACTGCTAGCCCAGCTTTCTGGAATTTTGTAAATAATTATATGTCATTGGTGAATATCAAAATGATTTGTGTAAGATGCATGTGTTACAAATGTATTAGAACTGTATGTCGTGTATATCAAACTGTATGTACAGACGTGTGTTGAAAAGGGTATTTTCAAAAGGCTTGTGTTTAAAATGGATCCACATTGTACCCTGCTGAAAGATAACAGAAATGTACATGTACTATTGTAACTGTCTGAATGTGTATATGTTAACAGTGGAAACTGGAATATACAAGGTTAACGTCAGTCCATAAAATTTTAGAAAAATAGCTGAAATTAAATTACTTTATCGGCTACACAATAAAAGATGGTATCTTTCAGTTTTCAATGTAGCTAGAGACATGGAGTCTTTGCTAAACAAACTTTCTGTATTGTCTTCAGACTAAACTAATTACTACCTCTGAAAGCATGAAGGATTGTAATTGTTGTATGACTTCCAGCATCTGCCAAAGATCTGAGGTTTATGTATTTTTATAGGTAGATGCTAAATACTACCAACTTCTAGCAGTGGGGGTTTCATCTGGAACCTAATGTCAGATGACAAGGAATTATGTCATTCTGCAAGCTATCACAGCAGTAATATTTGAAATATTAATCTGGGAAGTCTGTTAGTCAGACATAGCATTCTGCATTCTGTCTTGGACCTAATAACAACTAGAAGATCCATTTACCACATCTGCCTTGCTCTAATGAAGTAAGTTTACAGGGTATAATAATTCTCTTAGATAAAGTCAGGAGTATAGTAAAGCTTAGTTTAGATGTTTATCTTTATTTATTTGAGACTGCCCTGCAATGTTGTTTTAAATACTTCCTGTGGTTTTGAACTCTGATATCACTGTGACTATATATCTAGTATTGTCTTGTTCTTTTATTATTAAATATAAACTAACATAAAAAGCACAGTAGCAATGCAGGCAGTAAACACAGCACTAACCAAAATGCTGAAACAAAGCTGAAAGAACCGCTGCTTCATGAATTTTAAAATTCAGATTTATTGTGATACAAACAGGAGACGTGGTAAGCGCTTTCACTTGGATAAGCTTCTTCAGACCAACCCCCCCCGTACACCCTTATATGGCAAAAAAGGTGCAAAAACAGATAAACCATTAAAGACACAGTGCAACTATCATAGTGCACAACATAAATAAAGTGCTTACTCTAAAATACATTAACCATAGTAAAATAAAAATGCCTATACCACTCATAAAACAAGAATAGAAATGCATATAAACAAAAAACTGCATAAATTCATACTAATTGCACAATACTAACAATAAATCCTCTCATAAAAATGCTCTCATAATATATGTAAAAAGCACACTCATACATATCACTTCAATCTCCTGGACTTCAGGAAAGGTCTCAATGGTACTTTCTCATTTAGTCCATCTGCTCTAAGTCTAACAATCCATTTAGATTCATTACTCTCAGTTCTACCCCTCACCCCCCCCCCCCTAAAACTAGTGTGTGTAAGATCTAATACTTTAAAACGAAAAAGATGTGTGGAATCATTAGACAAGACATGTTTGGACAGAGCATTGACAGTGGAATGAATCCTGATCTGGTAGAGATGTTCCCTTATCCTGTCCCTCAGCTTCCGGTCTGTCTTGTCTACATAAAATGCAGCACAGGCTCCACAGGAGGCCAAATAAACAACATGTGTAGATTCACAGTTTGCATGAACTCTAACTTCATGGTTAGTGCCATAGACAGGGTGATAGAAATGGACATCAGTGTCTATGGAACAACAATAGTTGCAACTACCACAGGGTACAGTACCAGCAACCCTATCACCTCCACCATCCATAACAGGATAACACAGCAATTTCTTTAAATTTGATCTATTCTTATAGACAAAACCTGGGGCAGCACCCACAATTTCCCTCACATTCGGGTCCAGTGTTAACACACCCCAGTGAGATCTAATCACATCCTTCAACCTACCTACATCCTTAGTATAATATAAAGGCACTCTGAAACCATGATTTTTACTCCCTGCCAGAACACACAGGGAGGGGCCATCATGGTCCACTCCAGTCTCAGAGAAAAAGGGTGCAGCAGCTTGTTCCCTCAAATTAATGAGGTCTGCCAATCCTCTCTCCATATCAGATGTCTGATATTCCCTGCTCTTAAACCTCTCACATAAATCCTTAACATCTTCCTCAAAACCATCCTGACTGGGATTATACCATGACGTCCTATATACCTGACCCCTCACAATGTTACCAAAGATGTAACCTGGATATATACTGTGTCTATGGAGATAGGAATTATGTTGACACTCCTTTCTATGCACTCCTGTGTTCAATAGGCCACTTTCCAATCTCTGAACGAAAACATCCAAAAGGAAATCCAATTCTCAGAAACCTCATGGGTAAATTTCAGATATTGCATTAGACCATTAACTCTCTCCACAAAAAGAGATAACTCATCTTTTGTGCCCTTCCAAAGGAAAAACACATCATCTACAAAATGCCTATAAAACATCACATTCCTGGAAAAATCACCTATACCAAACAAGAACTTGGTCTCCCATGCAGCTGTAAAGAGGTTGGCGTAGCTATTGGCACAAGAAGTGCCCATAGCCACACCATCAATCTGTAAATAGCACTGAGAGCCAAAACAAAAAATGTTGTTCTCTAACACAACTTCCAAAAACAAAGCTAACAAATCCAGTGCATCACTATCTAATCCAGATTTGTCCTTCAAGTAATCAGACAGCAACTGCACCCCATCTCTGTTTGGTATCACAGTGAATAGGGACTGAACATCCATCGTGACTAAATAATATGGAAGATCAATGGGGACAGATCTCACAGACTCATACAACTCATACAAATCCACAGGAACTGTTTTATGTCCCTTAGAATATAAACATTTGTGTCAACCACTGGGCGCAGGAACCTCTTCACATACAACGAAAATGGTTCCTGCACCATTTATTGTGGCTGATCTGTGCAGATATATTTATGATTGAGAGTACTTGCATATTTATTTGGTGACACTGTGTGGGCCACTCCTAATAGCCTTGTTCTTGTTCAAACTACCATTTGTATTAATATTAATATTGCACAGTAAAATTGGGCACCCTTTGTTAAGGGCCTTAAAGTAGCTGCTAAGGGGGACTGGTGGCAGTAAAAACTACCTTATAGTCTGGGCAAAAGGGGGTATAGCTAGTAAACCTGTGCCAGCCTTTCCCAGGTGTGCATGTATAAGTATGTGTGTGTGTGTGTGTGTGTGTGTGTGTGTGTGTGTGTGTGTGTGTGTGTGTGTGTGTGTGTGTGTGTGTGTGTGTGTGTGTGTGTGTGTGTGTGTGTGTGTGTGTGTGTGTGTGTGCGTGCATACAAATCAAAATCTCAAAAAGTGTGTGTGGGTGTGTCAGCTACTTGGGCCGTTACACGAAGCACTGGCTGGGCAGAGAGAATGCTGGAGGACTTGGCTTAGAACCCTGGCTAAGTATTCAACTTTATAGCTGTGTCAGTGGGGAATGTTATTGGGGATCTGAAGAGAGAGTGAGAAGCCAGCCCCGGACTGACTATGATCTCTGTATACTCTTAAAGGAAATTGCACTTGATGCAAAGAGCTGCATCTGGAAATATTGTGTGTGTACTTGTCATCTTCCCAGTGTATGTCCTCCACTGGTGCCAGTGGTGAGGATTGAGGCTCTTTGATTACTGGTCCAGTGGTGGGGTGTCACAGAGGTGATTTCCAGCATAGCCACAGCTTTTCTCCTTAACAAGCCACTGCTACATGTTGCCGCTATTTATGTCTTTATTTTTTTAAATGCTATTGAGCTCAAACTTTCTAGCTAATTGCCCAGTTCTAGTATAATGCATCTCTGTGGACTATTTTTTTTTCTGTATTTGACTTCTGAACTTATATATTTCATATCATACATTCTATTTTTCTCATAGGTACTGTTAATCTCATCTGTCACATTTTGTAGTCTGTCACCTGGTCTTGCCATGACTTCATGTCTGTCATATATTTGTTACCTTTCTATTAATCTTTAGTAAAAGAATTGATAATTTCTATGATGCATTAATGCTGCGTCAAAAGATATTGGGGATTCCAGACAAATTTGAGAACAATTAATTTGAATAGAATTAAAACTTGCTAGTTTTCTTGGGGGTAGCCCTCACAAGCCAATGGATTCTCCCCATGTACCTCCTCCATTAATATATTGAGTTTGGAGGCTTTGTATCTAAGGGAATGGAGGATTTCTCCTTTCAATGTATCTCATTTCATGTGCATTTTTACACTAAAAGCTTGGCACTCGTAGTATTCACGCTGAGCACATAAGTCCCTTGTAACACACCATCTCCTGACTGATTTGCATACTTCTGAAATCTAGCTGTCTAATTGTTACAGTGTGAGTTTCTGTCTTTTGTGACACAGTCTAATGAGAAATGCTGCCAATCTGTGAAGCTCAACAGACCTTGATTTCATTCTTATGCACTTAATCTTAAATCCTTTCTGTTATTTTATGCTTTTCTTATTGTATCCCCTTTGCAAATAGTCGTCACTTTGAAATTTTCACCAGACCTCTCAACTGTACCAAATTCCTTGGTATTTACTGGTTTTGAGGGCAAAATATTGGGGTGCCACGGATTCTCAAGTGGCCCCCGTAATTTCTGAATTTCCTGGTCTTTTTTTTCTTTTTTTTTTTGTATTACCACTTTAACTTTTTAGCTGATGTCACCACACATCACCAGCCTACAGGTGATGACATCAGCTACTGCCTGTGTTGGAATTGGAGGGAAATAGGAAATATAACAGCAATGGCGTGCGGCATAATTTAAATTTTGCAGAGTCCACTCACATGTCTCAGCCTCCAGATAAGAAAACAGCTGTTATCCAAGCCCTTAACTGTGTACTAGTAAGTCTCTGGACTCTTTTATTGAATGCTGCTGCCCGCATAATTGTGCATTATTTTAGTAAAGAACAAACTGTTCTGCATTATTTATCTGCTGTTTGTTTTAATTGTGTACTAGTAAGTCTCTGTTAATCAATTGTATTATCTGCTGCATATCTATATTTAGCTAGAACAACATGTGTATGTTACTCAGGCTCAAACCTTGTACCTTAGGTACAGGTAACAAGAGTCTGAATTCCCTAGCAACACCGCCACTTGTATTAAACTCTTTGATCTGTTCCTCTTAAAATTTGTGGATTTCTAGCAAATTAGTGAGAACTGAATTCACTAAATAATAATAGCCATTTAAGTTTCAGTCTTCCTATCTTTCAGGAAATGCACATTGGTAACACAGATCATTTTATTTTAGCAACTTTTCTAAGATCATACAAGCAATGTTTAAACTGTGTCCCTGGTTTTGCCCCTCCCCCCAATAAGGTTTGGCTTTTTCCAGATTTCTTGGGCTGCATAGGTCTTCAGCAGGAGAGAAGTTTAGTACTGCTTATGGCAAGTCTGTTTGCCTTGTTAGTAGCACAACAGGTAGAATCACCAAAAAGTTCAGTCGGAGGCAGAAACCGCAACCACACAAGATTTATTTTAAAAATATTAATGCCAGCTGTAACTCAATAAATATGTTTTTGTCACAGAAAGCTCTCTGACTTCTTCATATAATCTGAAGATGTCAGAGAGCTTTCTCTGATGAATTAAAATAAATCTTGTGTGGTTGCGGTTTCTGCCTCCGACTGAACTTTTTGGTGATTTGTTGTGGTATCATTCAGTTGAGTCTCCCTTTACTGGTTGCTCATTGTACAACAGGTAGAATACTTGCTTTTGATGTGGAAGGCTGTGGGTTCTACTCCTACAGTATTTAGATGAATTGTTGATACTGTACTTTGTTGTACTTTTAAAGGGGGTAGATGCTGCACTCCTGAGAATGTCCTTTTTGGTGGAGACACCTAGTAACTATGAACCTGTTATCATTTTGCCATCCATTCCCTATTGCAATATTACTAGCTTATCATTTTTTAATCTAACACAGGGAATTTATTCCTCAAGGGCAACAGGCACTTTATTTGTAGATGAAAGAATGAAATATTAAGTTGTTTGCTAGCAGCAACCTCTTCATTAGTTACAGATCTCTTTAATGTGGAATTATTTAGATGACTTTTACTTATGCAGAGATTGTTCATATTTACTGATACTGGTGGACTGTAGAAGATCGAGTAGACTTTTATAATGGAAATGTTCTGAACTGGGCAGTTTTGTCATTATCGGTTCATGCATTTTGTTTCATTGCTTACTGGAAAAATGTTCAAAACAATACATTTAAAACACACTCTAACAAGTGTGTGCTGCATTATACAAGGAACAATACAATCAGGAAGGTGTATCAAAAAACACATGTATGTTCCGTGTGCAAGGGGTCTATGATTTGAAAACAGCCCGAAGGTAGTCTTTATCCACCACTGGTCAGATACATTTTCTTTGAATGTGGATTTCAATGCTGTTTCAATGAATGTGAGTTTGCTTTCAAGGCAGAGAAGTTTTAATGATAAGTCTATTTTCATTGTGAGACTGTATTACCTTGTTTAGCAGATGTCTATTAGTGTTTGTGCTATAAAATGTAAAATAAAACTTTAAATGAAATCTAAATAATCACTGTAGAAGTAAAGCAGTATGCACATTATATTGTTTATGGTAAATGGGGTGAAATAGCCAAATAATGGGATTTTGGAATGGTTGCAGGGGGGGGGGGCTGTGTATGGGGGACCCCATTCAACCATGATTTTGTGAGGGGAGAAGGGCAGCAAAGTCAGACAGCCCCGGGAGGCACAATCTCTAGCTATGTCACTGATCAGTAGGTTTTGGAGAATGACTTTTGGAGGTCCTAGCAAACTATAATATTATTTTGTTAAGATTAGATATTGCCTACCATTAAATGCCCTAATTTTACCACAAAACCCACATATTGCAAGTCACCAAAAACAAAACTTCTAAGTTTCATCATCTTCTCCCTTCCTAGAGAACATCATTGCTACATATTTCAAATAAAAATGGTTACCATTTACTACAGGGTCTGGGGACATATTTTGGTTGTCTGTTCTTCAGTTTGCATTTGAAAGTTGGTATCCCACAATTTCATTGGAGTTGCTGGAGTTGCATAATTATATGTGCAAATTTATGTTAATTATCATACAGATTTGTACCTATTATTCATTGGCCTTTGTCCAGATTTTTGATGTTTCTAGGTTGAGAGATATGATTTTCACTTAACTGCAGATTGATGTTCCTATTCTTCTTTTGTAATAGGAAAAATATACTTGTGGCCATATAATATAATAAAATAATTAATTAGGTTTTTCTGAATATGCAAAATAAGTTGCTTCATCATGTATGACAGTTAGCACAGAGGATTAAGGAAATGAACTGTTAAAATCTGGTTTTCAGATTTTGCTGAATTCTGGGCTGTTTGTAGTTTCTGTGTTGCCCAGATCTTACTAAGATAGAAGGAAGCTCCTCTGTTCATCAGTGAGAGTGGTGAGCTTTGAGCAGCCTATCTGTCGCTGGAGGAGTGGTTTCAGCTCAGAATCTATAGTTTTATTGGCCATTTTGGGCTATTTCTATCCCTTTCATCTTTCTGTTTAAAAACCCGTGTTTGCACGGTTTTGCACATCACGCAGCGCCATTTAACTAGGGTCAAACTATTCCGGGTGCCAGAAAGTCTGCTCTTCATATCTTCACTGAGAACTAGCCAGTCTTTGAGTTTTAGCACTCTAAACTGTCTTCTTTGTGCTCAGCAGTTATTCAAAACTTGTTGTAAGCACTAAATAATCAACATAATACTGCAGCACTCAACTTTCCTCACTTGTCAAGACGATAACAGATTTTAGTACTTAAAATATAAGCACATATCCAGGCATGTCAAAGGGCAGCTCCCGGTGTCTTCCCCTGTCCACCTGATGAATCTGGGTATCTTGGGGCAATGTAGCAATTACCTCATGTACACTGACTACCCTCCTTCTACTACCCAACACCAAAACCTGTGAGAGATGCACTTATATAGCCAAACTGGAAGCCAAGCTCTCTCCAGCCAAGACTGGACTAGTCAGTCAAGAGGAGAAAGTAAACACCTGCACCACACCACATTCAACACACAGCCCATCAAAACCTACACCACCTAAACCAACACATAGTAACACAAAACACACACCTACAGCAGCACTCAATAAAAATTTGCTCAAACAACAGAGACCTCCAAAACTGAAACACAAGCAAAGACCACCCTCAACACCACCCAAATGACACATAGCCCACACAATCAGTGTGCCAGTCAACCTCAGCCTGTAAGGCGAAACAACATACCCAGCACACTAGTCATAGGCAACTCTATAGTCAGGCACACTGATGTCCCACTCACCAGGACAAACAAGAAGAAAATTACTGTCAGCTGCCTGTAGGGTGCCAGTATCTTGCCACATAAAGCATGCACTCAAGTCACTCCACAACAAGTACAAATATGACTCTGTCATTGTCCATGTTGGTGTGAATTTCCTGAGACGTACCTCCCTGGACTACATGAAAAGAGACATGGAGGAGCTCTTGAATCATGTAGCCCAGGCAGGTATGACTCTAGCCCTGAGATCATTACTCAGAATGATACCGCAGTACAAGGACAAAATGATTGACTTCAACAATTGGCTAAGCTTCTGGTGTCATTATAACGAGATCCAGTATCTGTCTGCCTGGGATGACATGCACGACAGACCACAGTGCTTTGCCAGAGATGGCCTGCACCTGTCGCCCCTAGGATTCAGGATACTGGCTAAGGCGCTTGCAACTCCTATAGTGCCTATTTAGGCAAGGTTCAAAGACAAACTCACCACCATAGCAGGTACAAGCAAGCAAAATTTGAGGGTAATGCTACTCAATGCTAGAAGTCTAAACCTCAAAATGCACTCACTCGAGGCACTCCTTAAGATAGAGAACATCAACATCTGTGCAGTGACAGAGACCTGGTTCAAGGCTCTAGAGAGCACCCCTGCATTATCAGGTGATAATTCACACCACACCTTTCAGCCACCTAACCTGGACCAAAACACTAAAGGAGGAGGCGTGTCTATATGTGTTATGGATATCTAAACCTCCATGCTAGTTGCTCAACATAATGCATCCCCTGCCATAAACAAACTCGACAACAGAAGGAAGAAGCTGTTTCAAAAAAGAGTAAAATCCCATGATTGCAGGACCTTCCTGGTCAGCCTCAGCAAGAAGCTGAGATCCCTCATAAAATCCGCCAAAGCTAGTTATGAAAATAAAATCACCACTGATTCTAAAGACAACCACAAAGCATTCTACAGCTATGTCAAAAATCTCAATGGCAATACTCAGATCTGCTCTGAACTACAGCACAATGGCACTAGATATACATAACCAACTGATATTGCCAACATCCTGGCTGATCGATTCAGTGCAAACTCCCTCCCCCCACCCCCCAAAGGGCCCATCTCTATTCCAGAAGAATGCAAAGCCCCTATAATCACAGATGCACAACTAAAGACTGCATTCTCCAAAGCCAAGAATACAGTATCCATGGGACCAGACACCATCCCAGGCTGCATTCTGCATGCACTACAGAAAGAACTGGCACCCCGCCTAAGTACCATGTTCAGCCATAGCCTCACTTCGGGCTTTGTGCCTATGGAATGGTGCACAGCGATGGTTATCCCACTCCACAAAGGGGGTGCCACCACTGACCCCAGGAACTACCGCACCATTAGCCTGATGAGCCTGGGATGCAAGATCATGGAACACATCATTATGGAGCTTATAAACAAAGACGTAGGCAACCTCCAAACTCTGGACCCCACTCAGTTTGGGTTTGTAAAAGGTAGATCATGCATCTTAAACCTGATTGACTTCTTTGAAGCAGTCACCAGAGCCATGGATGAGGGTAAGGTGGTGCACACAGCCTATCTTGACCTCACCAAGGCTTTTGACACCATTCCCCACTGTGGAATTATAGATAAAATCACTAGACTGGGCATAAATCCCTATGTCACAAAATGAGTGGTGAACTGGCTCACTGACAGAACCCACAAAGTGAAAGTAGCCAACTCCACATCCGACTTCAGACTAGTGATAAGTGGAGTACCACAGGGTTCAGTCCTGGGTCCTCTCCTGTTTGGTATTTACTTCTCAGAAATCCAGGCTAATACAGCAGGTCCTTGGCTAATGAAGTCTGCAGTTGACTGCAAACTAGGAGCCATAATAGAGTCGTCTAATGATGTGGACATTCTACAAAGTGGCCTTACTGAGACTAATGCTTGGTGTCAAAGTCATGGCCTCAAGCTCAGTGCCAAGAAGTGCATTGTCATCCCCTTTGGGAAAAACGCTGTACCCATGAACTACCACATAGGTGGTAGCCTACTAAACACCAAAAGTGTGATAAGAGACTTTGGGACAGAGGTGGACAGTAGCCTCTCCTTTGATAATCACATCACCACAGTAGTCAGGAAATCCTTCTACGTGGCACACCTCATCACAAAGGGGTTCTCCTCCAGAAACAAAGAGGTCATTGTTCCTCTCTACTCATCCCTCATCAGACTCATTATAGAGTACAACACCCCATTTGGCATGTACCTCACAAAAAAACGACAACAGAAAGGCCACAGAAATACCTCACTAAGAGGATTACCAGCCTCAAACATATGCCATATGCAGTCCGTCTCAAAAAAACTCCAGCTCTACTCCGCCACATATCACCTACTCAGAGGTGACCTCTGCCTAACATACAAAGCCATGTCAACCCTAGATCTGCTGGACATGCTACACTTAAAGAAATCCCAATCCCTCCGAGCTACATGCTCTAGGAACCTAAACCTTGTCACCACAATAAACAGAACATGCTGGAGGGATAGATTCCTGTCCCAGAGATTTCCCATGCTCTGGAACAAATTACCCATTCATGTCAAACAAAACTCCTTATTGGCCCTCTTTAAGAAAAATCTTGACAATTGGATGGGAAATAGGAAATTCACACCGGGGATCGCTTCTGTGGCTCTGCTCAACAGGGGCACACAAAAATAATTTCTTGTGTGGCAAAAGCCAGGGAACATTTTTGGCTAGGCTTATATAGGCCCTAGGGCCAATAGCCTAGTACCTACCTATGAACCTATGAACCTATGAACCTATGAACCTATGGACAAGTTACTTCTTATGGTACGAAGTTTGATTTCCTCAGCCTTCATTTGCCCATTGTGTGACCTAGAACAAGTTGCTTACCAATATCTGGGTCAGTTGGGAATTTGGGCTAGGATCCTTAGTGGTCTCCTGGACTGCATTTCTAACAACTAACTATGAACGTCTGTACACTATTGTGATGATGGACACAGTGGTGGCAAACATCACTAATATTCAATAAATTCATTATTGTAAGAGGATGTACACAAACATGAAAAGTAAACATAATGGGAGGCTATGCTTCATTCACTGACTGTACTGTACACATGGGGTATGATTTCCAAAGTCTACATAAATAAATACTACAGGTCAGGAAGGATTCAGTATTGTATTGTCCAATTTATTAGATGAGTAAGACTTCAACATCTGAAAATATATCTTCTCAAAAAGCCTTCATGAGCTTAGTTACTAACATATGTTTTAAAAACTTTTTATTCAGATTTCTGCAAAGAAAACATGTTTCTTATAACATTCATTAAACCTCCCTTCCTGTATTTACTTCCTCATTTTGCTTTGAGCAATGGACATCTCATTCTTATTTGCTGGACCAACTACAAATCATCATTGCAGACGTTTAATAAGAGAAGACTCTCAGGGTCATAATATGAAGTTCATTCTGATATTGCGGTGATGTTGGTCACTGAGTAGCTCTAAGCTATCTATCATAATTCATAAACTATTGAGGTCAGATCTCTCTGGGATATTGCTGGTCTGACAATGAGATACAGGGGAGAGTACTTTGTTATAATACATAGGGTACTATCACAGAGGATGGGGCAGTTAGTTATTATGAAAAAAATATAAACTGTAAGACAAGAAATGTAGAAATAAAAATGTTGAATTTGGGGTTGTTAATGAAATCTGTAAAATTCGATAAAAAGATTAAAAAAACAATAGCATGGCAAAAATACTTAATATATACAGAAGATAACTGAGAAGGAAAAAGTCTACACATATTCAAATGAAGCATTGTCAGCAGGTTTATAGGCATGTTATAAAGAAAGTCTAAGGCTGAATATAAATATAATCTAATATCAAAAAATGGGATACTCAGGCCAGTGTTAGCATTTTGTAGGTCCCCAGCAGATGTCAAGTCGAGAGCCCCTAGGTACTTCCAATATAAGTATCACCCTGTCATTGCCACCCTTCTTATGCAGCCTTTTATTTTGTGCCACAAACTTTAAGGAGTAGTACACACAAACTGATTGTTGCTACAGTATTCTTATATTACAACAGGTCTGCGTACCACACTATGTTAGCCCATCTCGCAAAGGGACAGTCACAATTGCTGGCACTTAGCTGCAGCAATGATACATTGTAGCAACTCTATGTACTTAGGTGAAATGACACACTAGGCCTACTGTTTCAGTCACATCCCACACACACACACACACACACACACACACACACACACACACACACACACGCACACACACACACATGCACACACGCACACGTATGCACACACACACACACACACACACACACACACACACACACACACACACACACACACACACACACACACACTCCAGTCTTCTCCTGCTCCTCCTCCATCTTGTGCTCCCTATGCCATGCACATTACTTTTTTCCCTCACATTTTACCTTACTCTACAGCTTTTTCAAGAAACCATAACTTCCTGTAAGCTCTGAAGTGCATTTTAAAGTTTTTTTTTCTTTTTACACAACCTTTTCATCCAATGATGGCTGGAACAGAAATTATGATTAAGGAAAGAAATTGTGTTGCTGTTCAGCTTTAGTTTTCCTTGCATCTTTTCAACACACCTTTGCTAACTAAGACAGTACAGTAATAACCATTTAGAAAATAAGTCAGTTAAGCTAAAACTAGTAAACCAACACAGCTGAAACGGAGCAGGAAAAACGGTACTTCAAACGACCAAAAATGTAAGGAAATTTATTAAAGTTTGTTAAAATAAAGCGCTTTTCGTCTGGTTTAATGACACAGACTTCTTCAGACAATTACTTCTAAAAAAGGCTTGCTATATATACACACAGTTACAAGGAGAACCCAATCAACAGGCAAAAAGCAATTAAACAATTGAGCAATGAACTACTACGTACTGTTTTTTAAAAAGGCAGCTACAAATTCATAGCAGCAACAAAAAATGATGCGTTAGCATTTGTTACTAAAACTGTTTTGTCAAAACCACACATATTAAATTAATATAACTTTGACTTCAGAAAAGCTAAAGACAAAAATGTGATTATATAATATTGACTATAAGAAACAGTAAAAAGTCACAAATGTTTAAACATATTTAAAAGTGATGACATTATAAAAAGCTTAAGAGAATAAAGAACTAAGAAACTAAAAAATTAGTAAGCACACAAGCATTTACCAGGATGAAAAGTCTACTTGAAGGCATTAAGTCTAATCTGCCAAAGCAAATCAAAAAAGAGAAATATGTTTTGCTAGAGCATTGTCATTTACGAGCACTCTTATGCAATCAGAAAAAATAAACATGACAATCCTCTAGCAAAACACATTTCTCTTTTTCCCAACCATTCCTTCAAATTCATGGTCATCGACCAGGTTATAGTAAGTGAAAGAGGTGGTCCAACAGGTTTTAAATTAGAGGAATTAGAACTGCTTTGGCAGATTAGACTTAATGCCTTCAACGCCCCTGGTCTCAATGAAAACTGCTCAATAAGCAGCATTTTGAAAATCAAGAGTTTATGTAGATGACAAGTTTGTCTGTACAGGTCGATTGTTAGTAGACTTTTCATCCTGGTAAATGCTTGTGTGCTTACTAATTTTTTAGTTTCTTAGTTTTTTATTCACTTAAGCCTTTTATAATGTCATTACTTTTAAATATGTTTAAACATTTGTAACTTTTTACTGTTTCTTATAGTCAATATTATATAATCACATTTTTGTCTTTAGCGTTTCTGAAGTCAAAGTTATATTAATTTAATAAGTGTGGTTTTGACAAAACAGTTTTAGTAACAAATGCTAACGCATCATTTTTTGTTGCTGCTATGAATTTGTAGCTGCCTTAGTAGTTCATTGCTCAATTGTTTAATTGCTTTTTGCCTGTTGATTGGGTTCTCCTTGTAACTGTGTGTATATATAGCAAGCCTTTTTTAGAAGTAATTGTCTGAAGAAGTCTGTGTCATTAAACCAGATGAAAAGCGCTTTATTTTAACAAACTTTAATAAATTTCCTTACATTTTTGGTCGATTGAAGTGCCGTTTTTCCTGCTCCGTTTCAGCTGTGTTGGTTTACTAGTTCGTGTTTAACTTACTTGTCTTCTCAATTAAGCCAAAACCCAAGAAGCCAAAGGTTATAGATGTTCTGGGATGTATTTCAGAGCATTTTCCCAGCAACAAAAAACGAGTAAAAAAAGAATTTCAGTATTATTTTTTTTTTCAAGGAAGACATAATTTATACCCATGGATTAATGTTCAAAGATGACAAAATAGTTGCTCACAATAAACTAACAACCCAGTTGTTGTCTGGATGCACAGGTCCTATCTGGGAACTGCCTGCCTCTCTAACCCCTCAAAAAAGACTACCTATGCCGCCCTTTTGTGTTAGACTGGGATAAAAGCAAAGGTTCAAATTCCGTTAGTCATATATTTCAAATGACTACTGACATACATATACATACCATGCCTCCTCACTCCTCAACCCATACTGTCAAAGGTGGCTACTTGCTTACATGCCTGAAGTGTGATTGTAAGAAAAGTGAAAAATATAATGATTAAGTAATGTATTCTACTTGCTCCTAGACAATACACTGCCCTTTCACAAGCTTTGTATACCTCTGAGGTCTGTGAGAAAAGCAAAAGAAACAATGAACACACTGTCCTCAGCCCACCTCATGTGCGTACCTCTAAAGTTTGACTGTGATGAAATTAAAGTGATAATAACCATACAATCCCCCCCCACACACACACACACACACACACACACACACACATACACACTCACACACACACACATAAGTACATAACCTACAGCAGCTTGCTGTACACACACATCTGAGCAGGGCTGGTTTTAGAATGGGTGCAGGTGAGAGCATTGTTGAGGTTATTATCAGCTTTATCCTAACAGGGTCATGTAACAGCCCTGCTCAGGTTAAAGAGCGTAATCAAAAATTAATATAATTAATATATTTCTTTTCATCATTTTTCCCAACCAGCAATATCTTTTGTGGTGCCCCCACACAGTCAACGATGATTAAGGGAGCCCCTCATATCCACTTATACAGTCTGGGGAGTGGGGGGCCTCAGACTATTAGAAGATCTAAGTGTCTATATGTTCTGTGATATATTTCATGCATTATTTTTGAAATATAAATTGTTGCTGTATTTTTACCTATGCCTGGAAGAAGAATGTATGAGTCCTGATATTATTAGCTGTGTGTACAGATAATCAGTGACATTTTTTACACACACACACACACACACACACACACACACACACACACACACACACACACACACACACATTTCAGCAAATAGGAACACATTATGCAAAACTGGTATGACCACACCTGATCAGTGACTGCTCTTTAGAAGTGGTCAAACAGCAGCAGTGGTAAGTCACTTTTATTTACCTCAGTGAGGAGTAATACAAACCCATCACTGTCCCTGATTTCACAAACCCTCCTGATCTTTCACATAATTTTGCTTTGTCCTTTATAAAAAAGCCTGATTCGCTTTAAATTATTCAGGATTACAAACATTTAATAACCCAGACATCATATGCATGTTGATGTGAAATGTGTTATTCTATTAATTTTTAATTGAATCAGGGTAATATGTAAAACATGTTCCTGATTTTGAGCCTTTATTCTGCTGTTAGTGGTATTACAGTGAATTCTTCAGCAGTATCTGCTGTTCAGCAAGTATTTATAAAACTCACTAAAAGAGAGAAACATCCCTGAAGATTGGAAACATCACATCTTCTTAAAATCCAAGGTTTGC
This sequence comes from Protopterus annectens, assembly GCF_019279795.1. NCBI lineage: Eukaryota > Metazoa > Chordata > Ceratodontiformes > Protopteridae > Protopterus > Protopterus annectens. The sequence continues at coordinate 68,671,826 of NC_056747.1, forward strand.
GCTGAGATCAGTCAGTCTGGGAAGCTGATCTGAATAGGGCTTCTCCTTCTCACCATCAGCTTTATCCTAACCGTGTCATAACACAGCCCTGTTCAGTTAAAGATCATAATCAGGAAATTAATATATTTTTTAATGCTAATTTTTCCCCAAGCAGCAACAATGTACATAGTATCTTTTTGTTTTAAAAGGATCATATGTACAGTAGACTCCCTCTTATCCAGTCTCACGGGGACCAGACCTTAGGCTGGATAAATGACTGGCTGGTTAATCAGAAAAAGCATACAACATTGCATTTATAGGTTATAAATCAGCTACAATAACTGATTTTATGTTAGTATGCATTTTTCTAAAGAATCTGAAGTCTGAAACTCAAATTTCTTTGTCATTATTTAGCCCAGAGGAGGTGGAATTGTTGTTCTTCTGTGTTGTCATTTGCTAAGACTACAGCAGAAATTTGAGGGCCAGTTAAAGAGAAGCCGGATAACAGTGAGGCCTACTGTATGTAAGCATGCATGGCCACTTATATATTTTCTGAAGACAGGGATGGAAACATATGGTTAAAGTGGATATTTCTAAAGTGATTTAAAGTTTATGCAGCTTTTAAATGGAAACAATACCAAGTCTGAGAAAGATCTTTAAGCCTGACACAAAGAAGAATGGTAATTATTGCAAGAGTTGTACTTTTACATTGTTTTGATAGCAACAGTGCAGTAGCATTTCGGGAAAAAAGGCAGCCCCTGTTTCATGGCAAGTTGTGCAAAATAGTGGTTTGGAATCCAGCATTTCTTGGGTGGCATAGGACACTTCATTTCTGTAGTTTCAGCACTTCAGGTATCATCTTGCATGTTCAAGAAAACAACCAAAACTTAAAAACCATTGTCTAACTCTTAGATATTCAACAAAGTGAACAAAGTGGAAACTGCTGCCACTATAGGCAAGGAACAAGTTTCAATGTATTGCTATTTAAATGCATTCATTTGCTTGTGTTTCTTTATTTACATGTACTAACTGTAAAAGTGTACTGGTTACAAGTCACTGTTTTCACGAATTACCTGCATTATAATAGATAGCATAAAGATATTCTGGAAGTCATGTCTAGTCATGTAAAGTCTAGGGCACATAGACAAAGATAACATAAGACATATACAAGTAACACATTCAAAGACGCATACTGCAGGTACATGGGTTTAGTAAACACCTAGTCTTGAGTCAGTGACCTGGGAAGGAACATTTCCATTTATAAGGTTATTATTTATACAGGGAGATGAATGTGATCTGGGTGCTAAAACAGTAAGTAGCACAGTTCTAGTTTCCTGGGAAAGCCTAGTTATTATGTCTAAAATAGATTCCTGATTAATGTAATCAGAATGCAATGACTTTCTGTAACTGCAGAAAAATGGTCGCAGTTTGGCTTCTATTCACATGGTATCAACTGCAATTGTTACGTCTTGGTAGATTAAACTGATATCATTATTTATACATTTTTACGTAATTGCTAAAAAATCCAATAATGATATGACAAAATTAAAGATGACATGGTTTAGAATACTTTATTATTTTTTTTTTACATATACCTTTGTATGTTCTTCACAAACCACGCAGACTTTACCCTGCAGTGTAACAGCTCACGTCATAAAAACATTTGTTGTTCCATGGATACCATGAGTGTGAAAATCAGATTCGTAAGGAGAAAATCTGCTTTTCTCACAGAGGCAGGCATTTACTATGAGACACAACAATCTCATAACTCTATGCAGTGTCTGACCCCATACGTGAGGAGTCCGGGCAGCTTGCTGGTGATAATGCAGAATATGTTTCTGCACGTTCCAGTTCTGGATATTATGTCACTGTTTAGCAGAGCAGTATTCTGTGACTCTTTCTCAGACATCAGAAAGTGTACCCTTTATGCAGTTTCCAATGCATTGGGTGTGCATATATGTATTCCTTCTTTATCCTGCGAAAAGATACAGCAACACTCGGTAATGGATATTTTTTGTTTTTGTTCATTTTTTGTTCATTTTTTTCTAGCTAAAACATATGAATCACTATCAATTTTTGAAGGAGATTACACTGAGAATTGATATAACAAAACATAAATCTTAGAAAGCAAAGGATTTGGAAGAACCAAATAAAATCCTTAAAATAAATTAATAACACATAAAACAAGTTTTTTTTTTTTTTTTTTTTTTGCACACACTACATCTTGCTAATCAGTGCAAGTGAACAAAAATCCTCTATTCATTTAGATATATAAAACATCAGCCTGTATGTAAAAATTGGTTATGGAAATAAAATGGCACAGGTGCAAACTGTAATACTTAAGAAATGCAGCCAAGCACAGCATTACAGCTGTAGAGAAATATATTGGCAAGCAGCAGTTCTGGGAAAAGTTATGTGCATGTTGCACAAAACCGAATCGCACTTCAAGTGCAAAAGTATATATAATATCAGAGAGCACATCACAACACAGGTGTCTACTACAGTACCATAGATAAGAAAGTACTGGAATTTGTACTGAATGAGAGAAGTATCCACAATGTGTCACAGTACTACAAGTGTGTTGTGCAGACTATGAGTGTCAAGTAACAGGTAATTGCACAAATTGCCAAGGGCCATTATGCAAGGCAAGTTGTGCTGTCTGCACAATAGGAGATGCAACATCATATGTATGCTAGCCAGTGCTATTATGTCCATGCTCATATAGAACACGGAGATGCACAATGGGGAATGTGCAGCACCACAAAGTTAACAGCAGCACAGTTCCCTCCAGAACAAGAGTGCAAATATCCTCTAACTACAAGAAAGTCAGGAAATAACTGCATTTTTTAAAGTACTTAATGTTTGATCATGTGCTCATATTTTATTACAGGTAAACACTGCACATAGAGTGCAGAAAGGTACAAGACAGCCAAACACATACGCATGCATAAATGCAATGTAATATCAGTTTACCATAAATAAAAGTAAGCATATACCTACATAGACACAGCTGCGACACAGTAATAACGAAATAGCAGGATCGCTGAGAACACAAAACGTAAAACATACATTGTATTCCTAGCGCAGAGCAAAAGTAAAGAGCAGCTTGTTAAAGCAGAATGTAAGAAGGATATAACACAGCCACTGTAATAACATACAAGGCAAACAGAATCATGAAGATGAATCCACATCTAAGGTGGCATACATATGTCCAATGTCCAGAAGTGGCCACAGACAGTTACAAAGTATCCACAATAAGTGACTAAGCATGGTGTAACTAATATCATCCTTCTTTATAGGTAAGGGGTGTCATGAAAGTGACAAGACCCTGTACATGCTATCATAGTCCTCTGTTACTAATGATGCAGTCAGGTATGACATAAAAATGCATTAATAGGAACCTGACAATATCCTAAAAAAAGAATCATCTGGCACTGGTGGGTAGAGAACTAGACCTACTACCTGCTACCCATGACCTAAGCATAGAAGACCCAGCACACATCCAACTCTCCATGATGTCCAGTTAGATAAGCTGTACTAAGAATGTGGCTGTTACACAGGCAGTAAAATATTTCATGAGTAATCACAGACAGTGATATTCACACAGTACGTGAAAAGGGAAGTGGGGTTAACACACAGAGATGCAGTCACTGGCAGTGTGTCACCACTAGAACTATAATGATGCACTGGAGCAAAATATCATCTCCAACATACTAGTGAGGAAGTCTAGCTCTGTTCACAAGAAGTAGGTAAGTGCAACTATCATACAGTACAATATGTAATATCAGTATGTGTAGTAAGGCACTATATTTATGCATATAGATAATACAGTATAGGATATAGCACTATGTGCAGACTTTGGTATCAGGTCATGGAAATGTTACACCAGGAACAACACTGTGATATGCATGGCCAGAGCACAGGATAGAAAATCCGGATAACATATCTGAACGTGTGCAATCAAAAGGAATACCGATAGATGTTAGAGGTATGGATAAGATACAACAGGCCTGCAGATATAAGCACACTAGTACATTTACACATGTCAATTTTCTTATTGTCCAATTTAAACAATGAAAGAAGAACAGTGAACATACTTTATGCATTTAAACATGGCAGAAGAACTGTACAAGAACATGTTGCCACCATAATGTGCTGCTATTTTCAAAATCTTAGATGGACCAAAATTACTTATATTGCTACAAGAATCTATCCATGAAACCATGATCTATGAATGCTGAAGTGCTTCCTGAAGAGGAAAGCCAGCATTTGATTAAAGATAAATGCTATACACATGCAAATAATTAAAACAGAGGCCTTTTCCCAAGAAAGGTATTCCAAAAATAAATAGGCCTTGAAATTTGGAAAAACCAAAGAAATATTAGCTGTGTCTTATTCAGCTCCATTGTGACAGACACATATACTTCCAGTGGAACAATTAAAAGCAGTGACCCAGTATATTTTAACTTGCAGATTTACTAGAAGCTCCTAATGTAAATCTGAAAAGCATGCAAGATTAGAAAGAAGCAAAGTGTGAGGTTGTCACTTATAAATAATACAGCAATATGTGTGCACCATCCAACATTCTTGAAAAGAGAGACATTAACACAAACACACATAAAAAGAAAACACTAATGACAAACAATAATGACATTTCTGTATTATCTTAAAAACAATGCAACCATGATTTTACCAGCATTGAAATGTAATAATTCCAAAAAGTATTGTATGTGGCTGCACAACATAAACAACTGGACACAGCCTTTCAAAAGACTTGTACAAAGGCAGCAGATGTTCTCCTGGAAAAAGAAACATAAGCATAAAGAACATAACCAAAACAGCATTAATAGACAGAGGAAATAACATAGTCATGCCCTACAGCATGCAGTCTTTAGCATAGTATGTGACAACCCCAGTAAATACTAAATTTGGTGTACGACAGTGTTTGCACAGTCCCCAGATAAGAACAAGTGCACTGCATGCTATATACCATACCGCTGATTTAATGGCATAGTCATATGTGGTTACTCACATCATATAGTGTAGAATTACTATGCTTTTAAGGCTGGTAGACATGAATGCATATTACTCTGAATGGAAGCCACAGTGAATGCATGCAGGCAGTGCCTATGCATAAGTGCACACTTACAAGGCCTATATTAGGTGTTATTCAATAGGTCATCTAAGGTAAAATGTCATTAAACAATTAATAGATGGAAAACTTGTATACATGGATGCTCAGCTGTTACTAGGGTCAAAGAGTGGTGCTTATGTGTACCATGTTGTATTATAATCCAGTAAAGAGGTGTATTATTTAAATATCCATCTTTAGCTAGATCTGATGGAGATGGTGTCCTAAGAGGTGGGAGGTTGGCATAATGGTTAAGATGTTTAACTTACAGACATTAGGTGCAGGGATTGATTCTCACATGGGGTAATTGGCTAAGCTTAAAATTGCCCACAAGGTTAGTTAGTGTAGTACTAATCCATGAGCCTATTATATCCCATATATGTTCATATCTGTTATTGCTTTACTGTCACTTTACTCCTTCTTTTTACTATTTGTCTTCATGTGTTTACACTAGGCTGCAGTTTATTGCCATAATCCTATTGCATTAATGTCATTAAATCCTGGTGATGCTTCCTGGTGTTTTGTTATTATCATCCTTGTGTTGCCTTTTGGCAAAACCATAGCCATCTCATATGGGACCCTGTGTAGATCCCCAACCCAGACTCATACTTCCTTCATGTCAAAGAAAATGTCTTTACAAAGTTGAAAACAAAAAGGAAGAATGGAAATGTCTTCTTTGGTCCTGCTTCATTAGCTGTAATAAGCTGCTTGCTAAAATGTAACAAGCAGCTTACTACAGTTATTCATGACAATAAAAGCATTCAAAAAAATAGTAAATCACACCAACAACTCTTGTAGAACTTTAGCGCTTTCGTCTTATTTATTATCAAGACTTCTTCAGAAAGACATGAAACATGTCTTTCTAAAGAAGTCTTGATAATAAATAAGACGAAAGCGCTAAAGTTCTACAAGAGTTGTTGGTGTGATTTACTATTTTTTTAAATGCTTTTATTGTCACAAAGTTAATTTCTTAGTTAAAATTTCTTCTCTTCATTCAATTTTTTTTGAGTGCGGTTAATTTTAGTTACTACAGTTATTATGCCCTTACACATTAAGTACTATAGTGTTTCAGTCATGACTGCAAATCCAGAATCAGCATTCATTTATGATCCCACAGTTTTCAAGCATTCAGAAGTCATTGCTGGTACTCTACTCCCCCCACTGGCACTGTAGATTGTGCACCCTGAAAGTTTGTGCTTGGGAAACCTGCCCCCTTTGACAAATCTAGCTATGGCTCTGCCTTCAGATGTCTAATATTGCCTGTTCATATTTACATTAATAACTACAAACACTACATACAAACTATAGAAATATTTTCATCTTAAGAAGTACATCATAGACAACACAGCTACATGATTACTGGTCCTCAGTTTAGTGCAGTTAATGAATACTAAAAGTTGTTCTTATGTTATTTATTTATTTATATTGTCATAGTGTTCCTCTTTCTCTAAATATGAAGAATCAAAAATTGCAAGTAGAGGCACTAAAGATCCATGTAAGAAAAACCTTAAAAAAGGACTGTAAAAAAGACTTCACGGACCACCAGACTATAGTAAAAATTTAGAACTTTTAATACAAAATGTAAGCAGTTTCAGGATACATCTTTCGTCAGACATATACAAGAAAACAAACAAAAAATGTATGACTTCAGGTACTGCTAAGCTTGTCTATAATTTATCCAGTACTGTTCTATCTGATATACAGCTCCGTGTTCTGAATAAAGGTCTAAATTTTGTACCAGCAGAGAGACGTAACTACACTGATGTCATTTCGGACCTTAAACAATTTGGTAGAAATTTGCAGTTAAGAAGGATGTTTGGTAATTCTGATTAATCAGATTTCAGTAATCGCTCTTTACGTAAACCCAGTTTATATGTTTCACCCAGTCATTCAGTTGTAGAAACATTTGCAAAGACTTGTGAAGACCAGTTAAAATGTCTGCACAGCAGCAATGATTTTAGGAATTTTCATAATTTGTCAGCTGAAGAAAGGATAGCGTTAAAAACTTTAAATGAAAATGTCAACATTGTTATATGGCCAGCGGACAAGGGTGGGGCCATTGTTCTGATGGATAGGGACATATGCATTAGTAGAATTAAGTCTTTATTGGGGCATGATGCTACTTATGAATGCATTACTATGAATAATGTGAAAGATATTATAGCACATGTTAAAGATGTTATGTCAGAATTAAGAACAAATGATATGTTAACAGATGAAATTTTGAATTTCATCAAGGTAGAACATCCAATATTACCCATTTTTAAAGCACTACCAAAAATACATAAGGATCAACAAGACCCAACTGTTAGACCAATGGTTTCTGGCAGGGGTTGGGTCACTGAGTATTGTTCTATGTGGGTAGAACATGAGTTGAAATCTATTGTTTCCACCATTCCTAGAATTTTGAAGGATAGTGCACACTTTCTAACTAACCTGTATGAGTTTTCATCAGGCAAACATTTTGATACCCCTCTAATGTTGGTTACTCTAGATGTAAAAAATGTAATTACAGTTATTCCCAATGGTTATGGAATACAGGCAGTGAATAGCTTTTAAGGTTTAATGGCACTATAGATGAGAAAAAATGACACAGTTAGTATGCTTACTGCAATTTGTACTTGAAAATAATATCTATTTGTTTGAACAGCAATATTACTGACAGAGATGGGAGGGTTGCCATGGACAACCCCTGTGCCAATTCATATGTGAACCTGGTGCTTGCCCAGTGGGAGGATGAGTGTTTGTTCAATAAAGATCATGAATGGAAACATTCACTCTTATTCTGCACCCACTTTGTGGATGATGTCTTCCTGTTATGGGAAGGCAGTGTTGAAGCTTTGAACAATTTTATATCTTATTTAGAATCCACTACTACTTTTTTGCATATTTCTATGTAGTACTCCTATAATGAAATTGATTTCTTGGATGTTGTGTTACAAAGGGATGAGTTAAATCATTTTAACACCAAGATTTTTAGAAAACCATGCTGGAGGAATGGCCTACTAGCTAAAGATAGTATGCACCCCAATTACGTGTTTTGTAATGTTACCAAAGGGCAGGCTGTCAGAGCCTCACGTCTTTGTATGAATGAGGATGATTTAAAACAGGAATTAGAAGCTTTGACTGCCAAATTTGTTGAGAGGGGTACTGCACTATGAAAGTGCAAAAGCATGTTTCTAACGCTGTACAGAGCAGAGATACAGTGGCAGCACCATGGTTCTCTAAGAAAGGTATTGAATATAGGGCAAGTAACTCAGTGAAGCAGGCTCAGCCTAGAAGTAAACTAAATTTGTATATTAAGTATAGTAAGGACATAAAAGGGGTTTGTGATGTAATACGGGGTAACTGGAAAATTATACAAATGGATGATACTTTAAAAGAACTAGTGGGAGCAGCTCCATATTTTGGTTTTAAGAAGAAAAGACAAGAACCATGATAAGAAGAAGGCACTTGAACAGCAAGCAGGTAAAATGGGTACATATCCCTGTCAGCACTGTAAAGCATGCCCTTTAATGTCTAGAATTCAAGAATTTGTACATCCTATTGACAGTAGGGTATTTAAACCTAAACTGTTGGCAAACTGTAATTCAACGAATGTGGTATACCTGGCTAGGTGCCTGTGCTGCACATCATTTTATGTCGGGAAGACCAACTGTAAACTTAAGGATAGGATCCTGAAACATTTATCAGCCATACGTTTGAGAAACACACATAATGCTCGCGTTCAACTTTTTAAAGAACATCCGGGACACCACTTTACTTTCATGGTTTTACAACTGGGTAGGGTGAACGCCAGACAGGGCAATATTGTCAATCAGACTGAATACTGTGAGGTACAATAGATTGTAAGGCTAGGTGCTGACAGAAGTCCAGGACTCAATGGAGTGGTACCTTTTATAAGCTGTTCTTAGGAGGCGTAGACCTGTGACTTAGATGATTAGATCTTGATGCTCATTGGCTTATTGATTTTTAAATTCTTTTAAAAATGTTTTTGTTTGTTTTCTTGTATATGTCTGACAAAGGGTGTATCCTGAAAGTGATTACATTTTGTATTAAAAGTTATATGTTTTTACTACAGCCTTGTGGTCCATGAAGTCTTTTTCGCAGTTCATTTCTCTAAATATGAGAACCATCAAGCAATATTGACAGAACTGTTAAGTCTCAAATGCAAATTCACAGAACGATGAGCCAAACTCTGCTGACAGTGTATATGTAGCTTGACTGGTTACAGGGATATTGTAAGTGTTCACTGTAACTTATAAAATCCATTTTAAGACCTATAATCTATTGAAGACCACCACTGTAGTGAGCAGCTTGTGCAGAACAGTTAGAACTGTTAGGATAAAACTTAATTTTATAAAAAGGTTCAGAATGTAGTCATTGGAAATCAATGTACAAACTTCCAGCAGCTAATTAGAGGAAATGTCCTTCAGACTGCTTTCAGATATCTGTTTCACCAAAGCTTTCCCCACCGGACTTCCAACAGATTACCCAGTTGGTAAAGTGAATAAATAATCAGAATATAATAGAATAGAATACAATACAAAACAATAAACAGTTACAGCACCTTACAACAGAGGGTATATTTGTAATAAAGGCATAGCATAGAATAGAATAGAATAAAATAGAATAGAATAAACAGTTACAGCACCTTACAACAGAGGGTATATTATAGCAATAACCCATGCCTGGGTGTGAGTAATGCTGGATTTACCCACGGTTGGTGTGGTTTGGTCATGAGGGCGAAGCCCGAGTGGTCAAACAAAGCCAACTGTGGGTAAATCCAGCATTACCCACACCCAGAAATGGGTTATTGCTATTATACAATGACATTATTTAAGAAAAAAAAAATACTTTTCTTAAATAATGGCATTGTATATTGCTTAATTGCTGCCCTTCCACAGATGTCTGGTATTCTGCGGCAGTTCTGATGTACTGCACATGGGTATACTTACGCAGTACATCAGAGCTGTGGGCAAAAGCAATGGAGAAAGCAAGATCTCCGTTGCTTTTTACAACCTGCCTCACTATGTTAAACAAGTGTAACATAGTGAGACAGCTTTAGAAAAAGCAACGGAGAACCTCTGTTGCTTTTTTTAAAGCCGTCTCGCTAGGTTAAACCCATTTAACATAGTGAGACAGTTTTGAAAAAAGCAATGGAGAAATCAAGATCTCCTTTGCTTTTTAAAGTGTCTTGCTATGTAAAATGGGTTTAACATAGCAAGACAGCTTTAAAAAAAGCAACGGAGATGCCCTGTTGCTTTTTTAAAAGCTGTCTTGCTATATTAAACGAGTTTAACATAACGATACAGGTTGTAAAAAGCAACAGAGATCTTGCGTTCTCCGTTGCTGTAAAAAAAAAAAGTTATACTAATGGAAAAGTCCGGTGACCAGACCTTTTCCATTACTATAACTCTGATTTACAACGTGCACGCTGACCAATCAGCGTGCACATTTTGGAATATTAATGGGGGTCATTGTATAATTGTAATAAACGCATAGCATAGAATAGAATAGAATAGAATAAACAGTTACAGCACCTTACAACAGAGGATATATTTGTAATAAAGGCATAGAATAGAATAGAATAGAATAGAATAGAATAGAATAGAATAAAATAGAATAGAATAGAACAAACGGTTACAGCACCTTACAGCAGAGGGCATATTTGTAATAAAGGCATGCAGCATACATAGGCCAAACAGTTAGTAAGGAATGAGTAATAAACTGTCAGAGGCACAACATTATGGCCGTCAGCAAGTACTGATTAGAACTGTACACAGCAGTCACATTACCCATGCTGTGCACTGACATGACACAAAATACATGTGTGTACAATGGAGAATACATTTTATCAGAACCACAATGCCTACATGTTACACAACAGCAGCTGTCAGCACCAGTACACAATCTACATCATTCTCCACTACTGCGCTTGTGTTTATTCTTTTAAACATATGACTTTAGGAACTGTCCATTCTGTTCGGCTCCACTGCAAGCCAACATTCAGAATTGACAAATACTTGTTCTGTTTTTATTGAATGGATTTGCAATGGAATGATGACAACCCAAAAGGAATTTTAAATCCAAGAAATGAAAGGTCATGAAACATAAACAAGGTAAACAGTGAGTTGTAATACAACAGCAGGGGTGGGAGTAAAAAAAATAAAGTACAACAGATTAGAAATGGGTGATGAAAAGTTTATTACAGATGTAATGGTAGAATAACCTCTGGGGCACCTTCTGAAAAAGGCATGGGTATGTATTTTTTACTTCCTGAGTCAGCAGATAAAATATGAAGGTTTATCATATTGTGATTGGCATGCTGCTGATGGTTAAGCAGATAACTTCCATATTGTATTGTGATTGGCACATCGTGGATGGTAAAATGGATAATTTCCATATCATATTGTGATTGGCGCATTGTGGATGGTAAAATGGATCATTTTCATATCATTTTGTGATTGGCACATTGTGGATGGTTAAATGGATAATTTCCATTTTCCAGTTTACGGGTACTGAAGATGCCTACTTATGGTGATAAATATCGGGTCAATATTACATCACCGAACACTTAAAAAAGTGAACAATGATTAATTGACTCCAGGTAAGTGAAAGCTTACAATGTCAAAAACCTCAGGACAGCAATTTTTTTTCCAAGGGAAAAAAATCGCTGTTCCAAAAAAAAAAAAAAAAAAAAAAAAAAACTTTAAAATTACGTAAAGTGAGGGGCTTCACCCAACACACCCCCTACTTAAATATACCAACTTTGAAATCGCACTACAGTGCCGAAAAAGGCACAGTAACAGAAGTGGCCAAGCAAATTCTTTCCTAGGGAAAGACTTTGCTTAAAAGCCACTTTGCTATTTTGCCTTTTCGTCCTTTTACGTTTGATCAAGACGCATTCGACAGAATGCATCTTCGATCATGTAATAGAAACCCATAAATATCTGCTACTGTTGACTAATTGATAGAAGACAAATTTAGACTTAAGTTTTAATTATTTGCAGCTTCTGGTGGGTTTCCTTAAATCAGAAGAGGAGAGGCTTGTTGACAAGATCAAGCAAGCACAGAATGCTTTATATGATCATTTTCCAGGTGAACTGCTGGATGTGAAATTGAATAATGCGCTTGATTTTGTTACAATATTTGAATGGAGGTTGATTCTATCCAAACAGCACAAAATTGAGAGGGATGGAGCTGATTTTTCTCTTGGGCATGTTTTACCTGGCCTAGGGCAGTGGGGAAGAGTACTCACTGAGCAATCAGCTGATGGTGATGTCATCTCTGAAACTACTACTGCACAGACACGCAGCTATGAAGGCTCTATTGATACCACCAGTATGGTTGAATCCATCATTAAGACTGATATGTTTTGCTTAGTTTTGAGAGGTGCACAGGCATCCAGAGTGCATATGAATGCCATCGGAAAAGAGATGGGAGCCAGAAGGAAGACAGGAACAGCAATTTCATGCAATTTAGTTCCCAGCAATTCTACATCACTACAGGTGGAACTACGAAGAACAGACACTGACTGCTCGAGAATTAATGTGCTTGAATCCTCTCCTTTTTCCCCCCCTTCCTATTGAGAAGATTGGAGTAGGCACATGATTGACAAGCAGAGGGAGAACAAAATGAAGATGGTCAATGATATAGAAAACAACAGATCAATAAAAATAATGTGGCAGAAGAAGAACAGTCCATAATTTGGAATATTTCTTCTCGTTTACTATATGAGGATGAGAGTAAGGTTTTACAGAAATTATTGACTTTCATACCAGCACTGCAAACTGAGGTAATGGATACTGTTGTAGATCTTAAAATGTTTTTAAGAAGTGTGATGCTTAAATTGTTATATAAAGATTTGGGGGGGGGGGGGTTGAATGACAATAAGTTTCATAAACCTAGTACTTATGTACCTGCCAACAATTCGGTTCTTGAAGTCTATGAAAGACTTTGTGAAAAAGACAATATGAAGTTCTTTGCTGATGGGTTAAATAAGGGTACTTTTATTAACCTAACTAGAAATGAACAAACAGCCTTATATGCTTTACAAAATGATAAATAGATTGTTGTGAGACCAGCCAATAAGGGTGGCCTCATAGTAATTATGGATTATTCTTTTTATGTCTCCAGTATGCTACAAATAATTAATGACCCTGCTGCATATGTAAAGCTGAAGAGGGGACATGTTGATGCCTTGGTCAAAAGAATACATGACACTTTGTATGAATGTTTGCTATGTAGAGGTATAAGTTTAGATATTTATAATTATTTAGTGGTCAATAACCCTGTAATATCTATTATACAAGGGCTACCAAAGATCCACAGGGATCTGTTGCTTCCAACTTTTAGGCCCATTGTGGCCAGTAGAGAGTAGTGCACGGAGCCTATGTCGGTCTTTGTTGAGAAGCATCTACAGCCTCTGATTGATATGAATGAGGTTGTCCTAAAGGACATACAGCACTTTTAGACTGATTTGTTTAAAAATGTTAATAGAGAAGATGATGTGCAAGATTTCTTACTGGTTATGTTTGATGTACAATCACTTTTCACTGTCATTCCCAATGCTGAGGGAATTGGTATGTTACATTACTTTTTGACTAAGTATAGCAGTTATGACTGGTTTGGTAGATTTTATCTGCCTTTTGATGGAATGTTTTTATGTTTAGAGATGACTTATTTTTACAGAGGGATGATGTAGCAATGGGCATGGTCAGTGCCCATAACTATGCCAACATTGTAATAGCTGTATGGGAAGAAAGGTTTATTCTTACCTCTGCATATTTGAAGTTTATCCATTTTTACCGTAGGTTTGTTGATGATCTATTTAGGTTATGGAAAGGGACTGAAGAGCAGCTTATGGCATTTTATGAGTATTTGAACAACACTACTTATTTCCTGACATTTAGCATAAATAGATCAGCAAGTCAGACAGAGTTTTTGGATGTCTCTGTAATCAAAAGGATGGATAATACTGTAGATACAAAGGCATATAGAAAGGCTTGCCATAGGAATATGTATTTACACCTATGAACTATGCACCCCACACGTATCTTTAAGAATGTTATTAAAGGTCAGGAAATGAGGGCATCTAGGTTGAATGCCAGGGAGAAGGGTTTTATTGATGAACTGGACTCTCTAAGAAGCAAATTTTGGGATAGAGAATATAAAGTGAAAAGGGTTGATAGGATTTTGGACATTATCCCAGATTATAGATTGACACAAGGGAAACCTTATTTTTCAGAGGGTTTCTGGGGGGGGGAGGTGTACAGTTGAAGGATTGTAAGAGTAACCCTCATACTAGGTACCTGTGTTTTAGTCAAGCAATGTTAGACAGATAACACAGATTCTTGAGGGACACTGGCAAATCCTGACAGTGGACCCTGACATAAGATCCATTGTGGTTGAGAGACCATTTTTTATATAAGAATAAAAAGTCTTTGAAGAGGATGTTGTGCTATCATAAGATCAGTAAGGACATAGTGGATGATGGTGCCCAAATTGGTACAATATTATGCTCCAGCTATAGATTTTGTGAGTTTATAGATTCAACCAATGTTTTTATGCATACAGATACAGGTAAGAGATATAGCTTTAAGGTGAAAGCTAATTGTAATACCTGTCATTTAGTCTATCTAGCATACTGTATATATGTCATTTGTTCTACGTAGGTAAAATGGATAGATGACTACAGGATCGGATAAGAGAAAAACATTAGTATAGAGTCTGGTACAAATGCCTTAGCCAAGCATGTGAAATTGAATAATGATACACATAAATGTAGGTTCTTGGTTATAGAATCCATTAGAATGAATAAGAGGGGGGAAGACATTAGAACTCAAACTGAAACATCAGAGATGAGGTGGATTATTCGATTAGCAGCATACAGGGGGCATGGTTTAAATGATAAGGTATCCATTAAACCTGCTCTTAAGAACAGGAGTCTTTTTAAGTGAAAATTTAAAAAAAAAAATTTAAGTTTTTTTTGAAGATTCTTTAAAAGACTATTTTTGATTTGTCATATGCATTTTAAGAAAGGGGAACAGTGTTTGTTTGTAGGTATGTATGTATATATTTGTTATGCATTGATTTTCTGCTGTTTGGGGCTAATTGGGTTAATGAGCCAATTATTGAATTGTTTTGATTGGTTGTGAGCTGTATTTAAACCTGTCTTGCTGTTACTATGTTGTCTGATGATGCAGCATTTTCTTGGCTGAAAGCACTTACACTTGCATTAAATGGTCTCTGGGTTTTATCCTTGACTTGTGTGTTTTTACAGGAGCTAGTGCCATCATTTTGTTTACTCTAGTATTTGTGTTTGGACTATATCTTTTTCTAGTTAGTGAACCATTTATCCAGCCTGCTTTTGCTAGTGCTTATAATTTCCATATCATATTGTGATTGGCACATTGCTGATGGTTAAATTGATAATTTCCATATCATTTTGTGATTGGCATATTGCTGATGGTTAAGCAGATAGTTTCCATATGGTATGGTGATTGGCATGTTTAAACAGATCATTTTCACCTCTTAAAGCACAGTTTGTAGACTATTAGTGGTTTGCTGTGCTGTACAGATGTAGGCACTACTGTCAGTTTTCATTTGTTCTGCTATACAGTTGCTGCCAGTTGTTGTGTAGTATAGTGTGCAGTACAGCTTTAGTTATGGATGAGACTTAAGACTATCTCCTGTTGTGTCTTGCCTTACAGTGTCAGTGCTGGCTGTTTCATGCCATGCCTCATAGTCTCAGAAGTGACTGTCTCTTATGGCCTGTGGTCCTGGCAGTGATGGTCCCTTATGGCCTGTGGTCTCAGCAGTGATTATCCCCTGTGGCCAGTGGTCTCAGAAGTAACTATCCCTTGTGGCTTATAGTCTCAGCAGTGACTGTCCCTTGTTTCCTGTGGTCTCAGCAGTAACTGTCCCTTAAGCCTGTGGTCACCTTTGTGGCCTATAGTCTCAGCAGTGATTGTCCCTTAATTTGGCTCACAGTTTCTGTAGTGCATATCACTTGTTATACCTCAAAGACTCAGCAGCAGCAGAAGCTTTCATTTTGGCTTATTATCATGACACTCACTGGTATGGAGTGCATCTCCTGAAAGAAGCATGTGGGACACAAATGTTGACAGCACAACCACTGATGAAGAAGTACAACCTGTGACAGGATATTTGAAGGGAGAAGTGGCAATACGTATTAGAAATTAATGCAGAGTAGTTGCATTATGTATATTTATAATATCCAGCCTTGAAGATGATAGTGTTTGGTTTCTGCAACATGACATATACTGCAGCACAGAATTCATTATTCTGCTGTATACATCACATAAGCACTGTAGTTTGCACAAATATCATAGGACACCCTCTTTGCAGATGGTACACGACACAGTAATACACAGCAATGACGTCAAGCTCTAGTGACAAAAAAGCATGGTGTGTGTGTGTGTGTGTGTGTGTGTGTGTGTGTGTGTGTGTGTGTGTGTGTGTGTGTGTGTGTGTGTGTGCTTGTGCCTATGTCCCACATGACATGCCAATATATGACACACCACATATGTATGTAGCACCACTGTCCTTGTATATGTAACTTCTGTATACTCTCTATGCTATGTAAGCAGTAGAAGGATATAATACTAACACATACATGCACATGGTGTGCATCTACAAATGCATGCAAAGACAATCTGCATCACTGATAAGTCCCACATATGACACCTCACATACACGTCTGCATGTTTACAGAAAAGCACTTATAAAAGAACTTGACTAGAAAATTAAGTTTATTATGCAACTGGTAGAGATGTGGTCTGTCTCCCCATTACTTCTTTACAAGTATTTTTTCAATGACCCTTTAAAGTCTCTTTCCACTTCTGTTCAGAATTGTATATGTACTTTTTTAATGTTTTAACCACTACTCATTCCATGGATTATCATTCTGTCTCTTTTCATACTCACACAAAACTTTTTCATGCATTGTGCAGTCTCAAAAATGTCAGAAAGTGTCTCTTTATTAATCAAAGCTCTTACACTTGTGCTTTCATGCCATAAAGCAAAATTACAGTATTCCATGCATCATATTTGCTCGGCTCTTGACTTCTTTTACTCTGTGCTCTCACCACATACTTTGTTTAAATATTCTCTTTCTTCTTTTCTTTCTGTCCCCCATGACCAGTATCAACTGTCACAGCATATGTTTTCTTTATCTGTGTACTGTCCTCTTTCAACTTGTTTCTTCCTTTTCCTGTATTTTCCCCATAATGCCTCCCCACGATACTTAATTTTCGGACTCACTCTGTTCAATTAAGTCTTTTAGTAAATCATCCTGCAATCCTCTGTATTGGAGGGTAGTAACTATATATTCTTACAAGTGGCAACAGAACACAAACCAAGCCAAAAGAAAGAAAAAACAAACCACAGGTCTGCAGAGACACCAACTGTAAGCTCCTGGATCAACCAACTGTACTTTGAAACAAAGCAAAGTACTCCAAAAATGTTTTATGATAAGCACGTTTATTTTATTAGTAAAACATTCTTCACATAAGTTCATCAGCCTTTACAAACTGCTTATATAACCTGGTCTTGTCACATGATCTCAAGCCTCCTGACCTCATACAACATATTTAAAGTGACAACACTTTAGTTAAAATTAAAAGCAATTGTAAATAGAAAACATACTTAAAAGCAATTTTAAAATCTTTTTTTGTGTGTGTAAAATTACCTTTAATCTTAAAATATCCCTTTTTTCTAATTTCTCCAAATCTTTTGGGTTTCTAAGGCCATGATGAAAATGGACCCCATTCCTAAGTCAAAGTACTATTAAAGTTCATAAAATTACCATTGTTTCAATCTTTGATGTCAGCCAAAAGTGCTCTTAGCAGCAATCACAATGTACCTAGTAATGACTCCTTCTGCAATTCTTATGGGGTTACATGGATTGGTAACATATCTAAATACAATCGCAGATTATTTTTTATAAGACCCATTGCACCTACTATTATTGGAACTGTCCTGGTATCTTTCTTCCACATTGCTCTCTTTTCTGCCTGCAGATCCTGGTATTTTATGACTTTGTGTCTCTCTGTACACAAGACACTGTAGTCACTGGGTGTGGTGAGTTCAATGATCAGTGCTACTTTTGTCTTCTTTTTCTTGGACCACTATATCCAGTTTTCTAGCATCTATCTTTGGAACTGTTGGTAATGGGTGATCCCATGTGATATAAACTTCATCATTTCCTACAATGTTTTGTGGGTCATGTTGTGTTTTTGAGCCACTTCGATACCATAATGTTTACACAATCTCTAGTGCAACAGTCTCACCACATTATTATGCCTTTCAATATACATTCCTTCTGCCATTAGTGTGTCACAACTAGCAACAAGGTGTGTGACGGTTTCCATTTCAGTTTACAAAACCTACATATGTCTGTTTCTCCCACATGTTCAATGGACTTTGTAAACCAGCTTGTACGTAGCCCACTATCTTGGGCTGCCAATATTAACCTTTCATTTCTTTGTTTGAATTTACCTCTCCTTAACCATTCCTGTGTTCATTTCTGATCAACATGAGGTTCTTCTAAAGTTTTCTATACTTTATTTATATTTTTTCCACATTTCTTGCCTTCTCATCTGGTCCTTCTCCTTATATTATTTCTTTTGTTTTTTGGCACATTCAGTTGCTGCCTGTTTTTTATCTACTTCTGGTTTGATTTCCATTCCTGCTTGATGGCTTCTGCTAAATTAAGCAGAGAAGTCATCATAGATTTATTATCCTCAGGTTTCAAAACTTTCACTACATTTGGATCTTGTGAAGTCAGTAGATGTGTGGTGTCCCACAATTGCAGATCTATACATGTAATCAAGTTTCAAGGAGGCCCATCCCTCCTTCAGAATGGAGAATATATAATCTTGGTATACACTGATTTTTATAAATCATTTGGTGAGCATGAAGCATCCTTCTTGTTTTCCTATCTAATCTATCCAACACTTTTAACCAAAAGTTAGGTACTGCATCTGGGCCAGAGGTTTTCCAGTTAGAGGCTTTTCTTAACTTTGTTTCAATCTGTCTGGCTGTTGCTTCATCCCATTTCATATCCTATACCTTTAAACTTCTTATTCTTTCTTTTACTTCTTCTATCCATTTAGCATCTTTGTTATGTTCCACAGGATCTTCATAGATACTTCTCCAAAATGTATGTACTTCCTCTTTTTTTGGTGGTCTTTCAATTCCTTTTACCTTATTTCCCAATTCTCTATAAAACGTTTTTGAGTCATCAATAAATTGCTAATGTTGTATGTTTCCCTTATATTTTTCTGTGTATCTTCTATGTTTTTCTGCTTGTGCTGAAATGTTTAGTTTATTTGCAATAGTGCATGATAGATCCTGATCTGTTCCAATACTGTGCATTGCTTTAATCACATCTAGCTTTCTTAGTACCTTTGTTGATCTGTTCCCTCTTCTATATTCTTCTAACAGTGATACTTCTTGTCTTAATTGCTTTAGTTTTCTCTATTCGGCACTTCCAAGATGGTATTCGATTTCTCCCCTTCCTTTCCCTCACTACCCTGTGTTCCTGTGGTAGAACTTTATTAATTATTAATTAGGAAGCACAGTAATATATCCTGTTTACTTCTGTTATATCACATGGATCTCTATGGTCAGTCCTAATTACTGCATTCATTTGTTTTATCAGGCTCCTTACTTTTTGGGTTTTATTGACCTTCTGCAGTCTATTTCCCTCATTGATCTTAATATATCTATCCATGTCTATTAAATCAAGAAACTCTTCTCTTAGCTCATTTTCTTCCAAACTGAGGGCACATCCCTTGTTTTCTGTTTCCTGTGGGCATTCTATAGAAGGTTCTATAACATCTTCCTGTGGCACCTTCTCTTCAATTTTATCCTGTGTCATCTGTTGCTCTGCCATAGGGGAACTCACTGGTCTATCACGCCTCAACATTGACTGCATCAGAGTTTCCACAGTTTCCTGTTCCTTTCCTTCCTGTCTAGCTTCAACTGAACATTTATACTCATTTCCTGTGGAAGGCTCCAAAATATATTGATATGGCACCTGACCAGTTGCTTCCTGTTCTACTGATTTCCCTTAATTTGTATATCCATTGCTTTAGCCTGTTGTTGTGCTTTCTGTATTGGATTTTCTATACTGAATCCTTCTCTTTGCAGGTGCTCCATAGCCTCAATTTCTATTTCACTGACTTCTCCATTACTAATCTCTTTTTCGACTTTTCCTCTTCGTCTTTTTTTTTTTTTTGTATTGTAAAGTTTTCCATATCCGGATTCCTTTGCATGCATTTCTCTTCAAATATCATTGGTGCTGCTCTTTTTGTATTTGTTAATTTTGCTTTTACCTTTGCATAAATATTACACCATATTAAAATCTCTTTTCCTTTCCCCTGTCTATATTTCGTCTTCACGTCTCCTGATCTTTTTACTTTTCCTTATTCTGGGGACTCACTCCATCATGCTGTGATGTAGTCTATTTTAGACCTTCTACATTAAATCCATCACTTCACAGGCACTCCATAACTTCAACTTCTATTTCTTTAACGTCTGCTTTACTAATCTTCTTTTCCACATTCCATCTTTGTGATATTAGTTTTTTTATTGTGAAATTTTCCATATCTGGATACCTTTGCCTGTATTTCTCTTTGAATATCTTTTGGGCTCCCTTCGCTATATTAGTTAACTTGGCTTTCTCCTTTGCATAAATATTGTACCATATCAAATCTCTCTTTCTTTCCCATGTCCATATTTCTTTTTTATATTTTTCAAATATCTCCAGGTTTTGTTGTTTATATTCTTGCACCTCCTCAGATGCTTCTTTTTCCAATCAGATCAAAGTTTCTTAATCTATATACTGTTTTTCAAAAATCTGTTGTATTAATGAATGCAAATTTTTATTGACGCTTCTGACAGTTTTTCCTGTGGAAGTATTTTTCTTTCCTCTAATTTCTCTGTTAATCGTTTTGTATATCTTGTGTCTGGAAATTCTGGGCTTTTTACATAATAGTAACAATACATACTTTCTTTCTTATCCTCAGTAGTGCATTCTATTGTCTTTATGACTCTTCTTTGGCCAATCAATTTTTGTGATTTTTGTGGACTGCTACTTCCTTCTACAACAGGGGAGGCCATCCTCCCCCTGGGCCTGGCCTGGCCCAATTGTAGGAATGTTTCTGTATTTTGGGGATTCTACACTGTCATTTTTCCAGTCCTGGCAGCAGTGTACCTATCAGGATTGGGCACATTTTTAGCCTGTGTCTTGTGAACCCAGCTATTTTTGTTTTTGACTTACTTCAGTCCATGGTATATGCGATATATACAGAGTTTATATATGTGTCTCTTGGTGAGATTTTGTGAAAAACAGGGTCTACCTCATGAAGGTACTCACCAAGACTTGAGGATGAATTCAATTTCAGCACTACTACTCTCCTTTGCTTGCTGACTTTTCATCTCTCCATTAGGACTCCCACTTTACACTAGTTGTTTACAAATTGATAACTATGGTAGGGAGCTTTTTCCTCTAGAAAAAATGGTACCTTTAAATGCAGTAGCTGCAACAAGTGTAAACACATTATGGTGCAAAGTGAAGTAAAGGTGAATGGTGTTGACGTAAAAACTAAATGTTTCTGTAACTACAACTCAGTATTATTTATTTGGCTCAGTGTTTGCACTGTGAGTGTTTTTATGTGGGTAAAACCCAAAGAAAATTCAAAGAAAGAATTTATGATATTAAAAAAATGAAATCTGAGAAATGCTTTGGCAAAGCATGTGGTGAACTGTCCTGATCACACTTTTGGTTTTATGGGTCTTGATATAGTTACCAAGGATGTGAGGGGTGGTTCATGGAAGATCAGATGGCAGATCAGGTTGAACTCTTGTATGTATCCTGGCTTGAATGATAACCTATTAATTATTAGCGTTCCTAAACTTCATTCTTATGCTGTTGATACTTATTGATAACATTTGTTATTTTTTTCATTTACACATTTTTAAGCATATATGAGGTTAAGGAATTTGGTTGGCTGTTTTGATCATGTGATGTGTTTTTGGAGGGATATTTAAGTGGAAAATGTGATGTTATTATATTCTGAGGAAGGGATCTTGGCTATATTATGGTGAAAGTGCTTAACTATTTTTTATTAAAAAGTGTTTTTATTCCTATGCTGCAGTGGGTTTTCTTTTTCCATCTCCTGGAGTTTGTACCCTATAGTCTGGTTTTCAGCCTGTGAATATTTTATTTTAAAATGGTTGCATTCTAGTATGCATTTGCAAGAAGAGTATCTTCCACATTTACTCATTCTGTTGGGCCTGTTATTATTCTGTCTACTACCAAAGGATTCAACAATGTTTTTTAAATTGTGACCCTTCTTATATACTATGTGTGGTTTGGGTCCAATTTTTCTAGGAATTCACTGTTCTCTCCCAGAATATTCCAATTCTTTTCAGGGATGTTTTTAATGATATAACTGTCAGTACTGAAAATTGTTATAAAATAGTTCCTAAAGTTTTAACCCTCAAAATTGTTCAAAGCTGGAATATCACAATAATGTGTAGCAGCCATTACATTTTCTTCATCTCCACTTGTAGTTACCTGTATTACTTTTCCCCCACATCCAATAATGGGACATAGAATATATTTTCTCTCTTGTTAATAACGTCAGACATTAAATTGTCAATAAACCCACTGGCGTATTCCCTGGCCAAAAACATACTTTTCATCTTTATACATTCATCCAAAAATTCATCAAAAGAGGATGTTATGCAGGCAGCACTCACAAACTGTTCCTTTACAACTACCTGTTTCTGTGTATGAGGATGGGAACTGCTATAATGCAAGTATGCATTATAATGTGTGGGTTTTCTGTATATTTTAGAAGTAAAACATCAACTTGTAATGTCTTTTGTGAGTCAGATATCCAAATATGGGATGTTGGTGTCATTACTCTCATATGTAAAGCTCAGGAAATTTGTGCTTTTGTTCAATGACCCTTTAGAATACTGCCACTGAGATGATCAGAAAGAATTAGAACAAAACAGAATAACGGCTCATGGGAATCACACTCTTTTCCTAGGTTCAGTATATAAATGTTTAGAGTAAATGTTTTGCATTGTTAGACAGCCAAAATAATATTTTCAGTTATGAATCTCTGAGGTCTTGTTCCCTTCAGTTGAGTGATACATTTAGACAAATAGATGCCAGAAGGTACATTGAATTCATAATGGGTCTGATGAGACATAAGTAAAGGGGAATTTAGACTTCTATGGATGTTGAGTAGATGTTTTTAGAAATTAGAAGAGCCTGAAAAAAAGACTTTCCAAATTATGGTGGAGGCTTGATGGTCAATGATACAGAATTCTCGACAAGAGGTCTTAGATCCCTTGTGACAGTGTCTGATTAGAGGGGTGGGTCACCTTTATCTGATGTGAAAATGTTTTGTTTCCAATAATATGCTATTCTACTTTTTTCAGATTTAATGTGAGACCAGTGTCCTTGCACCAACTGTTAACATGGTTTAACGAATGTCGGAACAATTGTGAATCAGTGGAATATCAAATAACTCCCAATTTGCATTCATCTGCAAACTTAGATAATCATAGGTCAGAAGTAACCATAAGTCAGTAGTGTTTGCCTTAAGATGTAAGAAATATATGTGAAATAGGAGGAGACCTAACAATGAGCTCTGTGGTACACACCACTAGTAACTTTTTTTTTTTTTTTTTTTTTTAGCTTTTAGAAGTTGCACCTGCAACTCTAACTACATGGGCTCTGTTAGACAACCAGTTAGTTATCCATCACACAACATAAGAATTTATATTCAAATTTAAAAGTAAGTCAACAATGCCTGCATGAGGAATAGTGTCAAAGGCCTTGGCTGGGTCTAGATTGCTGTATGCACTGCATAACCACTATCCACTGCTTCAGTTAATTTTTCAAATAATTCAATGAGACTAAAGAGGCATAACTTATTTTTACAAAAGCAGTTCTGATGAGGATCCAGGGTTAAAAGATTTTCAATAAACAGATTAATATGTTCTCAGAGAATACATTCCACAGTTTTAATGTAAAGCTAATGAGACTAATTGGTATATATAGTTACCATGGTGTGTGATTAGATAGTTACCAGAGTGTATGATTGGATAGTTACCATGGTGTGTGGTTGGATAGTTACCATGGTCTGTGACTGGATAGTTACCATGGTTTGTGATTGGGCCACTCTTGTGTAATGATATTATAATAACTGTTTTCCAGACCTCAGGTGTATAAAGAGCTGAGGGGCTTAAATAAAATAACTTAAGTAGAGGTTCATACAGGCTTTATTTATATTATCAAGGCCCATGGATGAGACGCTGTAGAATTTACAGAATAACTATACCTTTGGGTGAGGTAAATGAGCACTACATTTGACTGCTAGAACATTAGCTATTTCCTTTGCACCAAAGTGTAGGCTATTTTTGTGGTCTAGCTCCGAGCATTGTTGGCTGTTAGTCCTTAATTTCCTGACATAAAGAAATGGCTGTAGATATGTTAGGTTTTAATGGCTATTGTAAGATCATATTCAGTTTTTCTTTCAGTTTCCATGAACTCCTTAATCTATTTAAGTATAGTCTTAAGATGGGTAAAATGAAACCTCTGATAAGTATTAAGCAATTGTGTTCTCTTGTTATACAATTTATTTATACATGTAGTCCACCATACGAGGTTGTTTTTTAAAGTTCACAATATATTTGTTGTGGTAGGGACTGTCTTAGCAATACAATCATTTAAGTGGGAGTAGAAGTCTGAGGCACAGACAGCAGCTTTAGCTTTGGGATTCATTAAAAGTGGATTAGAGTAAAATTCATTTAGGCCATTAAATAATTACAGCAGGTTTGCTATGATAAGTCCCCAGTCACAAAGGTATAACCAATTTTGCATGAAGGGGTCACTGAGTTATAGTATGATTTATCATGGCAGGATGATACATATAGTGATGAGTAAGAAGTGGCCATTTTTTATGAGGACTAGTCCAAAGATATTAAGGGCCCTAGTAGGATAGTTAACTTTTTCTAAAAAGAGTCAGAATTTCTAATGGCAATGAAGCACTAGGCATGCTAAGCATTGGCAGTGCAGGACAGTTTATTGACGAAAAGTCGAAGTCACCCAGTAAGCTTTGTTTAATGAAGATTTCGGCTAAGGTGTTAAGATAGCTATCATGCTCAGATGAGGACATAGAGGGTGTTCTATAACTAGCTATGAAGTGGTTATTAGTCTTGTTTATGGTGATGTGGACAGCTAGGAGTTCAAATGTGATGTCCTGAGGAGTCACAAGGTAATAATATCCTTAATAAATACTTATACTTCCCCACAACTGTCAGTTAGTCTTAAAACATTATAGGCACTATTCCCAGGAATAGAGGAAGGGCTTTTATTGCTTTGAAACCACGTCTCTGTTTGTACACATATATGCATGTGTTCAAGGACTCCTGACATACACATATCTAGGGAGGGGCAAAGGTGGCAGAGATTCTGTGTACAAGATGTAATGGGGCATGGTTGGGAGATGCCAGTTGATCATTAGTGCAACATCAGTATTAAATGCCAGTACATAAATGAATTCCATTACTGCTTTTATGGTGTTGACAGCAGGACAGAAGTACTTCAGCATCTTCTGTGTGATATAAGTTGGAGCAAAGTAGAAATAATAACCCTCAAGCAGGAACTTCAAGTAGAGAGGTACAGAAACCAGACATGGCTTACCTCTGATGTTAGTAGACTGATTCAGATCACCTGGACACTTTTTTTTTTTTTTGCTCCACAACTTGAAGTTGAAGGGCACAAACATGGGACTTGACTTGTCCCTGGTGTCAGGATCACTAGTCAGATCAGAACTGGTCAGATCAGAACTAGTCAGATAAGAACAGGCCCATTTTTTGTTTGTTTCTCACTGAATGCCAGATCAGGGAATGGTACCAGGTGCTAGATTATACAGCAATGGTGCTGATGCCTGGCAATGAGTAGAACCATATTAATGTGTTCTAAGGTACATTTTACTAGGATGAATTGTTTGACAGATGGGATATGCTTAAAAACAGCACTACTGGGGCATCAAAAGCTTTAGCCAGAATGCAAAAGCCTAGATAACAGAGCTGTAGACTATTCCTGGCTAAGCAGGAAGGCCTATTAGTCATTTCATGCCAAGCTCACATACTGGATCCCCCTCAGAAAGACATCAGCTACATAGCCAATTGTTCAAGCCAATTATCTTGTCTTCCCATCTTGTCATCATTCAAGATGATAGCAATATGTCACTCAAGAACAGTCTTTCTTGACTCAGATGCATGCATAGCAATCTAAATTACATCCTTCTGCATGTTCCTGTGTGTAAAGTACCTGACGTCACTCACACCAATGTGGACCACTACCAGGACATAATCATATCTGTCAGGATGATGAGGTCTAAGAGCCAATGTTACATCCAAGATCCTGACTTGAAAAACATGGCTGTCATCTTATTCCTATCCTATCTGCTAAGGATAGTTTTCATATCCCTGACAATAGAGTCAGCTGTTACTAAAACATTACCATGGTTAAATGCAGTCTCAGTGGGCCATAAAGACTTGTAATCTGCACCACCCTTATGACTCTCAAACATATGTGTACTGATTGTGGGAGTGAAAGGTGAATGTAGGCTTGTTGGTGCATTTGATAATGTCTGAGATTCCTTAGTCCTTAGCCTGGGAGGCTTAGGCAGTAATCTCTAAAAACCTCAGCTTAAGTGGGTTTAGTGAAAATACTTTATTCTGTGCATATATCAGAGTTGTACTTAGTGAATGAGTTCTGAGTTTAGAAGGTAGCCTTAAAGTTAAGTAAATACTGCCACCATTAAACATATTGAATCTTCGTGAGGTAGCAATAGTTTTCGGTAAGCAGGAGGATAGTTACTACACTGTCTCAAAATACCTAGTGCTATCAGACTGGCTACAGAAGGGGCAACAGCCACAGATTTCTTACTGTAAGTATGATCTGTCCGAGCATTTGATGAAACTGGTTATGATATAATATTACTGTGGATACATGGGACAGTCAGTGAAAGAATGTTGAAAGTACAGCTCTCCACCAACTGTCCCTCAAAATAAATTATTACTTATTTTGAAATATGCAGGCCACTTATATATGCATATGTATATATATATTTATATATATATATATATATATATATATATATATATATATATATAGGTCTAATTTACATGATCAAAATCTCAAATAATCAACTTTCATATGACTGAGACCAAATGAAGAAACATTTGAAACATCGATCATGTAACAAAAATAAAATACAACAAACAAACAAACAAAAAAAAAACTAAATGCGTCTAGCAGGGGGACAAGCCCCCTGCACCCCCCACTACTTAAGTATACCAACTCCAAGATCGCACCACATTGCAGAAAAGGGAAATCTTCCCATTCCGCACTGTATGGAGATCTCCATTCAGACCGTTCAAGCTTTTAAAAGCTCGATCATATGGTTTCGCCCATATGAAAGTCAAGCTTTTAAAAGTTTGACTATCTGAAGGGGACCTATACATATATATATATATATATATATATATATATATATATATATATATATATATATATATATAGTTTACTATGTCTGAACGGCAGGCAATCGAGCATGGGTTAGTCGAAAGACAGTTTTCCAGGTGGCAGAATGCCGAACACCAGGGAACATTGAATACACTACACTCAATGGGTAGTGTACTTCGATTATCTGAGTTTGGCATTCTGAGCAGAGATCGTGGTATAGTGAAAAACAGGGAATTAACCCATTTCCTCACCATAGTGCAATCTCGGAGTTGGTATATCTAATTTGCTGGGGTGTGAGGAGGTGCAGGGGGGGCTTGCCCCCCTGCAAAATCGTGAAGTAAATGTACCGTTCATTGTAGAGTGTAACGGTATGCTAGGGTGCATAGCATGGGTGACTGACATTACCTTCTGTTATGTCGAATACATCGAACTATGAGTGTCAATGTATTCAGTTTTGATTTGGCTGCTCTGTCAATGATCCATATTTGGCATTTCAGGTCGACATTTTGACCAGTCAACTGATGGCAGTTTCGGACATACAATAGTAAAATACATATATATATATATATATATATATATATATATATATATATTCCCTTATTTAGCCTTTTCTGAGAATTACTTACTTAGGCACATATTTCTGTTTATCAGGGACAATTTAAGGGCGCAAAAATGTTAAATGAGTTGCTCAGGGTTATATGGAATTCAAGTGAGGGCTAATGATAGTCAAGCCTGGGTCTCAGGAGTCACAACCAAAGTCATACCCACTGTGCTTTTTTGTCCCAACACATTTTCTCCATTCTCCTGTACTAAACAGGACAGAAGCCAAAAGAAGAAAGACTGATGACATTTAAGGTGAGAGATTAAGTGAAAAGCATCTCCATAAATAGGGTGGAGCAAGTTGTTTTTGTCAATAAATCCCATTTTTGTCTTGGGCAACTCAGCCATAATAATATATTCATATTTGCAAAATGTCGTGCACCACTTTGGAAGGGATTATGCACAGCGTCATGTGAGCACTCTGTTCACAATAGGCGGCTGTAAGGTACGAGGTACAGCTGAGTGCCATGCTCATTCTAGAATTGTGTCTGGAGTAAAACTCATACTGAAATCTGTGGCTTTAAAAATAATTGTTTTGTTTCTTGCAGTGTATCATTTTAAATGATGGGCATGAGAACAAGCAGTGTAGGATGCTTTGACTAAACAGAACAAAGAATAAAGCTTCTTAATGATGAAAGATTAAGGTCTACCAAGCCTGTGCTGAAATGCTTTCAGGAATTTTATATCCTATTTTATAAGATGGATGCCATCTGCTCATACTTGTTACATAGAAAATGGAATGCAGCTTCAAAAGCCTCTGTCCTATGTGTAAAAATAACCTGATGTAAACTGCGACAGCAGACTTTATGAGAAAGGTGACTGAACAGTTTACAGTATGCCACAAAATCTTCACATTGCAGAGATATTTCAATGGAAGGGATCTGCAAATGTTTAGCCATTCCTTAAATTTCACTGGTATTGCGCTAAGTGTTTTCTGATGCGGATGAGCAGCCTGCTTTGTAATTGAGGACACCTGGAATTAATCTTCAGATATAAACAAGGTACAGAAAAATACTAAACAGCCACTTAACTATTTAAATGAGACACATTTTGACGCTAATACGTTGGCACAATATATTTGTAGTATCACAGCATCCACTCATCAGGAAAGTTCTGACCTGCCAAGATTTTTCCTGCCAAGAAACTCTTAAATGGCTCTCCTGTAGTTAATAGAGGGGATACATGCCAGTCCATGCTTTGAATGTATGTATATAGGGATGATTCATCTTTAGGAAACTCTTGTATTTTGCAACAGATATAGATGTCATAACAATGTGGGCGTAACATTTTTTTTGCATCTTACTGCATTCTACCAAGCATACATCAGTCTAGAATACCTTACTTACCACTGTTTTCTAATTCTGACTTTCACTTTTCTCCATATTTTATATTACAGTTAATTGTCATGCCTCTTTGCAAACATCCCTTCGAAACTGTTTATAGAATGCAGACAATTGCCACACTGTCCTGCTGTGACATGGCACTCTTCTCTGGGTTCACTTACATGGCTTCCCCAGATAACTAGGTAAGGACAAAATACATGGAGGTCTCAGCCACAAAATCTGTCAAAATGTATCTGTCTGTTCTTAAATTGCTGAAGCTTCAACTACTATCTACAGTCAAAAAGGCAGCTACCTGACTGAGCTATAATGTGTCCCAACCTCCCCCTCTGGGGAACAATATTCTACAGTCATCCCTCTTAGTAGTTGTTGTCTGTTTAACAATGCTTGCTTTTAACTTGCCATAAGGGTAACAAAAAGGTCATACTGTAATTAGATTTCCGTTATTTATAGAGGAAAATTTTGAAATGTTTTGCAATCCCTTTCCAGGAAGGGGTCTTACCTTACTACAGTCACCAAAAGATTCTTCTGGACTACTTTTACTTCTAAAATATTATTTAGTAATGTAGATGATTAGTTTATATATCTTGTCTTCCTGTTGCAATCACAATGCAATAATCCAGGCATATGATCTATGCACAGCAGAGCAGGGGCAAAACTTAATGAACAAAAACAAAATGGATCCTTTCTAAGAACTGTCACTGCTGCTTCGCCAGCAACCATGTGCTGAAGTGAAAAGTGGGCAGAAGAAAGGGGTCCCGTTTTCCTAGTGCTCCCCACAGCTTGGACTGCTGATTTTATCACACTGTGCATTTATGTTCTAATTCTTGCTCTAAACTGAACTGAACCTGTCTCAGCAAATACAATATTACAGAAATCAGAAGTCAGAAGGAGAATAGCAAAAAAGAAAAAAAAGTCACTGCAGGTATAACTTCTTTACAGACACGATCACAGCCATGTTAGCAACAAGTGACCACCGAAAACACAAATAATACAAGTTAATTTATCTCATGTTTGAAACCTCTGTAGTCATCACATATGTGGCTCTGGGCATTTTTATTTATTTTTTTTTTTGGTTTTGTTTTTGAGAATGAGGAAGGTGGTGTAAGATGTGACACAGACCTCCAGCCAGATATCAACTGATTAAATCTGATTAAACACTGACCTGTACAAATGCTCAGTAACACACTTAGTCATCAGCTGGTGCATATATTAAAGGCAGGGAGGTTACCAGCAGCCACATTTAGTTCTTTTCAAAGGTTTCTTTGTTTACTCTGTCTGGTATATAATTTGAGGAAATTTTCTGCTACTGCTGAAGGAAATGCAGCCTGTATATATGGAAAAGCTCCCTTTGAAACATTATTTTAAAGTGGTGGAAGGGGATAGTCCTTCAGTTTGTGACTAATTAATACATTCTTTGCTGGCAGGTCCTTTGTCGGTTCATACATGTATGACTCAGCAAGTGAGCCAGTATGATGCTTCAGTTGAGCCACTTATGATGTTAATCACAGGCTTTTACATATAAACAAAATATTATTATAATTAGATGTATGGCAAAAGGGACTAAAAGATGACACAACTGCATAGTGAATCATTCCCATACGTCTAAATATGTAAACCACAGACATTCCTTATTTAAAGTTTTTTTCTTTTTTAATAACATCCTGGGAAACAAACTGTTATAGATTCAACTACTGAAATAGTTAAGAAATATCCAAAATGTGTCAGCCTGTTAATGAAAAAATTGATCTCAACCTGCTTATGTGGTCTTTAAGAACAAGGGAAAAGTCTTTTCCCTTAAGTAATACAGGATACTATTGACATGACCTAATTTCATACCAATTAACTTAATTATTTAATTTAGCAAGTGAACAGAACTACAAATCAAGGAACATTTAAAATTACCAGAAGAATAATTTGTAAAGCTGTATGATTATATAAATCACAGGAAAAAAACCTTGACAGCCAGACAACCACTCCATGGGAACTCCAGCAGAGGGACCATTTCCTTCTCCTAAAATACAGACCAGTTGGCACTAGTTACTCAGCACTAGATGTGTCTGGCAAAGACTAAGGTGAGTGTGACCACTCCTCCTCTTCAACAGCTGGATCTGCAAAAGGATGACACAATGGGAAAAAGTTATAACACATGCACATGCATATGACAAAAACAGTTATATTTATACAGAGGACTGCTGCAGAATAAATACTACATACCCCTTCCTGAAGAGGATCTGGTTCCTTTGTGACATCCAGTCACATCATGGTGATATCCCTCAACAGCTGCA
The DNA here is from genome assembly GCF_019279795.1 of Protopterus annectens. NCBI lineage: Eukaryota > Metazoa > Chordata > Ceratodontiformes > Protopteridae > Protopterus > Protopterus annectens. The sequence continues at coordinate 68,703,755 of NC_056747.1, forward strand.
AAACAAAGCATTTACTCTTAAGCATACCTATACAACAATGTCAACAGTATAAGACAAAAATACTAAATATTAAACCAAACAGAATGCTTACAGTAGTGCTCTGGCTCATTCTCCTGAATTTCTAACTCCCACTGGTGGAGAATGTTGGGAAGGCACTGCCTCAGGTCATGATGCTCATGACAATAATATTCTCTACAAGGGGAGATGCCACTGGCATCAGCTAATACCTGTTCCAGCTTATGCCAAGCATCTACAGTCTTCAGAGGGCTAATACAGAGTCTCAGCAGGTAATTTTTTAAAATATCCCTGCAAAAAGAACATGAAAATCATGTAGTCTGTGACATACCATGCCCTGTTTTTAACACTAGCAGAAGCAGCCATGAGAACTGAGTATGGCAGCTCAAAGAGGAATGTGGTAACCCAGTGCATAGGGACACAATTATGTGAATCAAATGTCTCTCAACAGAGTGCTGAACTACAACACCATACATGTACATATGTCTCATACATGAACATAGAAATCACATGCCTTATGACATGTGCACATCTTATACTGATATGTATGGCTCATGCAATTCACATAAATGAATACTGGCTGCCTTCCTCTGCATACTCATTGTGATGTCTGCTATTAGAAAGATAAAAAGTGCAACTAAAATATAGAGGAATTTGAATAAAAACTCTGTGGATGAGGGGGCTTGGGAAGTTAAGAACAGAGTCCTGTCTGCTAAAATAACTCATCCATAAGTACAAACCTAGTAGGGCTTGGCAGGGAGAGTAAGGCACTTGCCTTGTTGTATGAGCAAATGCGACTGCAACACATTTGCATGTCAAATCAGTTTCTGGATGTACAGGAGAGGGAACATGCTATGAACACAGGATGTTGAAGGGATTACATGCCATGTGAGTTCAATGATTTCCGGGTACTTAAGTAGCTGCACTGGTACAGTATTACAATGCAGGAGGATCCAGACTGTGGGCAACAGTAACTGCAGTGGTTAACTAAGTCCATATTCCTTATAGAAAACAAGCATAGCTAGGCCACCACGGAGTAACATTTATTGACTAATAAAATAATTAAACGGCATATAAGTCAATAAATGTTTCTCCATGGTGGCCTAGCTCTGCTTGTTTTCTAAATATTTTTTTTCGGTTGAGCAGCCTTTAGCAATCTGGAGTTTATATATTTCTACAAGTCTATATTCCTGGAGGAACATGATCATTAGAATATAAATGCCAGAGTGTAGCATATATACCTACTGAATGACATGTTTTATCTTTATCTGTGCAGTTACTAGCATGTCCACCTGAAGGAGACAACACGTAGAAAGGTTAATATGTCAGGAGAACAAACATTTGCTGCAGGCCCTCTATACACATCATGTACCTCCTGAGAGATATGCTGCAGACAAACATTACTCACAACAGATTTGGCAGAGACTGGTGCAGCACATGAATCCTGTCAGCAGCCATAACAGACCCCCTATAACAAGTGTGATGAAGAGCTTCAAGCATGATGCTCCATGCAAGGGAAACAGCACAGCAAATCATGACAGTTAGAACCCCCATAGGATGCACACCAGCACAGCAGTTACTGACAGAGGGTGAAGAGTTTTGAGTGTCACTTGCTGGCCAGGTGGATTGGCCTCACATTCCTTGATGTGGTTTGGATTTGGGAACATGTCTGGCATAAATTGCCTGTTTGTCAGTAGGGGAAGAACCAGGTTAGTAATGTCCAGTACAGTAGACTATAGCACACTCCAGTGCATGACTGAACTGAAGGACTAACCATGATCCAGGTGCATAATTGTCCTCACAGGATCCTCTGGTCTACAAGTGCAACATCCTGCACAACAAGGTACACTTTCCAGTGTGCTGTACTGAATTGTTTCCATATGCACCAGTATGCATACTGCAAAGAGAGAGAGAGAGAGAGAGAGAGACGGATACATGCAGGTGTGTGTGTGTGTGTATGTGTGTGTGTGGGGGGGGGCAGTATTGGAATCATTTGTTTTCATGCTTTCAGAGATGTGACTAGTGGAGGGTCCATCATATCAGGAAAACACAGGGCTGAAATCAACAACAGCAGCTGATAATGATGGCAACATTCATATGGCATGGGCTGATCACATAGTGGCTCGGGGTGGGAGGGGGAGTGGTCATGCACAACCACCAATACAGAGGCTCCTGTACATGCAGTACCTCACTGGAGCAAGGTGGACATCCAGTACCTGGGATTCCCACATATGTTACGCTGGTCTCCACAGCTCACATCTGGTGTGTGCACCTCCTCTGATGTGGAGATAACCATTATAGGGAAGAGGTGCATGAGGTATGATCCTGCCATAGCTCTCAACCTTCCATCTCCAGAGTGTGTAACATTACTTATAATGTGGAACAAATGGACAAAATATGGAAAACTTGCTAACAGTCTATTAATAACTTCAGCTAGGAAGCTCACAGGATGGTTAAAATGTGTTACTTTCTACTTATAGAAAGTTCTTTTCATTAATTAATATGTTTTATTATTATTTACCATGGATATCAGTTTACAAAATCCTTAACACTGGATGGCTTATGGATCCTATGAATGTAGAACAATGAGGAATATGGATCTTTTAAGACTCAGAATGAGGAACTTTCCTTGTAATGAGGTATACTTCAGAGGTATGGATGCTGCCATGACAATACCACTGTTCCTAATACCTGAAAAACTCAGAATCAGTCAGCAGATGTGCATGTTAATGATTCAAGGACAGATAGCTGCTACAGACAGCATTCTGAAGATGGTAAGTGTGCCTTGTGACTTGAGGAAAGACATACACCAAGTCTACAGTAACTTGCATAGAGTCACATAGAGAAAACAATGCTATTGAAGTTACCAGTGGCAAATGCTGTCTCCATCCGAGCATCCATGAAATATATTTTATAACTGTCATCAAATCATCCTTTGTAAGTCATGCAGTCTATGGCAAGTGTGGGCCCAGATATGAGGTGTTTGGGCACATACTATTCAATGTCAGACTGCACACCCATGGATGGGAATATGTTTATCACCACTCAAGATGTATTGACAAGTGGAACAATGTGAACATGAATACATTTTGTAAGACCTATAATTCTAGTAAACCTAACTGGGCAAATAAATTCTTAAAGGGCTGCACATATATGTACAGTGAACCTGATGAAAAACAAGAGGTTATGGCATGAAATCTCAGTGCCCAACACAAAACAACATTTCAGTACAATGACATTTTTTTCCTTTATTAACTGACAAAGCTTCTTTATTTCTTCTCCCCGTACTCTTCAGCTTTCCTTTGCCAGGACTGCCTCTCATTCCCTCAGCCACTGTCACATACAGAAAAGAAGAGTTGTTTTACTTTTCTTGATTAGTGCCTTCCCTGTTTTTATTCTGCAGAGTGTAAATGTATTTACATGCGCTACACCTATGAGGAACAAATACAGGCAGTTAAAAGAACAAGAATAATAAATGATCAGCACAGCAAGGCATCCCAGGGTCAGTACAGTGTTTATTATTCCTTGACTAGCTAGTTTTGCTGATTTTAACTGACTGACAGCATGCATCAGCGAGTACAGAACTTTTATACCATTCTTGACAAATGTAGTCCTGCCTCTTTAGATATACATTGTGTCCTAAGTTGGTCATGCAATGTGTCCTAAGTTGGTCATGCAACTATTACAAGTTATTTTAAAAGCAGACTATTTTTGTAGAATTGCTATACAGTAAGGTTTCCTTTTTTGGTAACAAGTACAGAGTAATCATTGCTTGCCTTGTCATCATATGCTATTTCTGCTTACTTGTCTTATCATAACATTTCTAAGGAGTATTTATTATTATTACAGTTGCAGTTTACATTATTGCTACTGTTGAATAATTCAGAATTAATGAAAGTTTGCAACTTACAAAGTAGTACAGTACAAAAGCTTAATAAAAACATCATATAAACTCTGCAGCTTTGCAGCATGCATATGCAAGGCACAACATCTGCCCCTGTCATTCAGTCTATAGATAATGTATGAAGTAGAATAATATACATGTCCTGATTATTTGATGTTTATGGCATATATGTGCATTTTACAAATCATGTATTTTACATTATTTGCATTCTTTACACATTTAGTTTAGGAATGGTTGATAGAAATAGAGAAGTACTGACTAATACATGTTTTATACAACTTCTAATAGAAGAGCCATTCCTGCTGTTACAATACATCAGTGCATGTCAGTGTGTGACCCTTGTTTCAGGCTGCTGTGACCTTTCCATTTTATTTTTTCCTGTGTCAGTGTGTGGACCTTGTTTTGGGCTGCTGTCACTTTTCCATTCTATTTTTTCCTAACAAGTAACTGAACTAACAATTCTAAAAAAAAAAAAACACTGTGAAGTCTTATAGCTAACTTGCATCTGTTGTTTGACATTTGATTATTGGAGGAATTATTTTCAACATACATATTTGCTTATGTTAATAATTATGTCTTGATAAAGAGAGGAATTATTCATAAGCACTATCTTATCTTGGCTGATGCTCTTTTAGCCAGGCATTATATTTCCATGCAGCGTTTTATGTCACTGGCATTAACATAAAAGTTTGTTCACACATGCTGCTCAGAGAAGATTTCTTTAAGCTGGTGTCCCAACATTGCTTGACATCCCAATGCTATAACAGTTCCCCCTGAACAGACATGAGAACTCGTGTTTGTTTATTTTGTTCAGTGCATATTATCAAGCTTCATTAGTTCAGAGTACTTCATAAATCATACAATGTCTTGGACCTGATGCATTTGGTCTACTGTCAAAATATGTACTGCTTGCCATCTTACACATTCAATTCCACACTTGATGACAACAATTACTGGGCTTATACATCCTAAAATGCCAAATATGACCAGTATAAGCTGCATTATTTTTCCTCCCCAGCTACTGATAGAACCACTCAGCCAAGAGAACCATTTTTCTTTTTCTATTTGTGCTTTTTGAGCAACTTCCTCAATTAGCTTGAGGTGATTCCTAATTTCAGGTTCATTATCAGCAATATACGTACAACATTCCTCTCCTATTAATGCACAAGTACCTCCTTTATTAGCAAGAACAAAATATAATGCCATGCGGTTTTGTAAGACCATAGTTCTCATGGCAGTCATTTCTAAAGTAACTTCCTCTATTGCTTTGAATGTAACATTACTTAATTCCTCCAATAATCCTGCCAGTTTTCTAATTTCCCAAATAGCTTTCCTTGCTGCATAGAATGGAAAAATTGCTGCTCCTGTAAGGACATCATCTCCTACATCCATTTTTTCTATGTTAATATGTATTTTTAATCTAACATTTCTAATATTAGAATCAGTTAATATTGTAGTATGTCTAATGGATGGAATTACATGTCCCAAATAACACAATCCAGTCCATCTCTCAGGAAGCCATTTGTAGGCTTTATTACCACATATGTAATATATGCTTGTTCGAATTGGAACCATCCATTTTGTAACCCAATGTGTAATTCTAGCTTTTTTAAATGTCCAGCAAGTTTCATTACTAAAATGCTCAAAACATTGTTTACTGGCATTTTGGGTAGCATAAATAATACTACAAGGACTTTTCCCAAAAAATGGGTGATTAGTTGTTCCTTGTCCTCGTAAACAAACATCAGCAGTCACATTTGTATGGACAAGCCTCAAGAAAGGATTTGTCTTTCGGAAAGAGTTATTTCTTGGAACCCAATCTTGATTTGTGAGGTTCAACATTTCCAGAAGGGTAAATGGAATAGGTCATAATGGAATTCTACTGTTTGCATCTTGTGGTATCTCAGCACAGATCCAACACTGTTTAGCTTTCAAGGTTTCTGAGTACATTTGCAGTGATTTGGTAAATATATTGAAGTTTATATTTCCTTGTCACTATGAGTAAAAACTTGTCAGGATCACGATTAATATCAGGGTTTTCATGATTCGATATTTTCTGGAAAAGAAAAGAATCGTGTTCTTATTAGCTGTATCTAATATTATGTCCCTTTATATCAGTTATTACATTTATAAGTTATTCAATTTTCTCCCCTTCAATTTAATCTTTTAACATGATCTTTATGAATCCAACCACTTTTTGGTGGCTGATTTTTTTATGGCTGGATTTGTACAGCCACTAACCCCACTTTGGTAACAATGTAGGGTCCTATCCATTTTGAATCCCATTTACTTGTGTTTCCAAACTGACGGACCATTACAAGATCTCCTTGTTCCAATTGTACCTCCCTCGATTCTCAAATCGCATTTTGTTTACACAGTTCTAGATTATGGGCTTGTCCTGCTTCCCAGACTCTCCCTTTTGTCCAACTGATTCGGTCTTGGAGCTGGTCCCACAATTTTGTTTCTTCTAATGGTATCCCATAAGGGATTTCTCCTGCATGTAATTTCATAGGTCGACCCATCATTAGTTCATGTGGAGTTAACCCACATCCCTGAGGAGAATTTTGCATCTTAATCAAAATGTTGGGTAAATGTTTTACCCAATGATTCCCGTACTCAGAAATCATTTTCTTTAATCCTTCTTTCAGAGTTCTATTAGCTCTTTCAACTTTTCCAGAACTCTAAGGATGGTAAGGAGTATGAAACCTTTGCTTGATTCCCCAAGTTTTACACATTTGTTTTGTCACTTTTCCAGTAAAGTGAGTCCCTTGATCACTATGTATTTCTCAGGGCACTCCCCTTGTTGGAATGATCCTTTGACTTATTATTCTAAATACTGAGTTTGCATCTTCCTTTTTTGTTGGATGAGCTTCCGCCCATCCAGTATATTCATCTGTCATAGTAAGTAAGAAATGAAACCCTCCTAGTACTGTTGGAAGAGATCCTATAAAATCCATTTGTGCCCTTTCCCAGGGACCAATTGCTTGTGAGAGTCTATATTATTTTCTCCTATTTCATTTTCCCACATTGTGCATGGCACATGTGACACATCTACTGATAAAACAAACACCGACCAGGTCCAGGGAAGTTTTAAGGCTTTATTGGATACAAAACGAAACTGGTTGCCAAAACACTTAGCACTTTTACCCGTTCAACATATCGGGTATCATCAGAGTGTAAAAAACACTTAATTCATTCAACCTTTATCGCTTGTTAAACACAATGCACCACCCCCACATATTTAAATAACCCAATCACAACACATCAATTAATACATTAGACTATAAATACAAATAAATACAAATAAATGCATCAACATTAATTACCTAATAAAACTTAATGAAACAACTGCTACCCCAAAATTTATTATTACATACCAAATATTACTTTGTTTAAATATTTTAAAATATTGTATTAAAATGACACTATAGTCGAATACAATGAAATCTATATTTCAAAATACTGGCAATTGAGATGTGTTTGTTTATACCAGGTGGTATAGCAGCTTCAAGTCTCAATTGCCATAAACATTCTTTGACCTCTAAAAGAATCTTGTCATCTCCTCCTTTCTCATTAAATGGAACCCGATCAATCACAAAAAATAAAAACTTTTTAAAACCATTACATTTTGTACATGTATTTAAAGAGCACTAGTCACCTTCCTATTCCTAATATCCCTAGCGTGCTCTAAAATCCTTATTCTTAACTTCTGAATAATTTTTTCCTACATAAAATGTAGGGCAACTCATACAGGTAGCGATGTATATGACCATCTTGGTGTTGGAGTTGCAAAATCTGGGGCATCTGATGGTTCTCCCGTAATTATGCACCACAACATATGGCCCATCATTGATAAATTTGCATGTACTACATGTACCACATTTTTTAATCTTCGACATCCTATTGAAGGTTACCTCATTGAAACGTAATGCCATGGCCCTTGCCCTATTGTCACTTATCTAATTTTTGTTGGTTTGTGTACTGTTGACTGTGATGTCTTTAAAAAGACCACCTTTTAATATTGATTTAAAAAGTGTGTTTCTTTTTGTTCCCACTTCCTCACTTATTTTGATCAAACTATCGTAGGGGTACCCTCTTTCTAAAAACATGTCCATCAATTTACTCAACTCAATCTTGTATTGTTCATCTTCACTTATAAGTCTAGACAGCCTCACCATCTGTCCCTTCATGATATTTTTCTTCTGGAAATTAGGATGGCAACTATTAAAATGTAAAAAGGAATTTGAATAGGTCTTTTTCTTATAAATATTTGACTTTATTGCCCCTTCCTCTTTGTAGAGCAAAATGTCCAAATATTCACATCTTAATTCATGTACCATACTGGTAAATTTCATAAAAGATGTTGTTGTTCCAATACAATCAACAAATTCCTGTATTATTAATGAGGTGACCTGCAAAGTTAAATACATTATGCAGGAAACTTGGCAAACTATATTTATGAACGATTTGAGGGATATTTTAGATAATGGGCCAGATTTTGTTTACAGCAAGGGGAAGAACATAAAAAAGTTATTGGAAAGTGGTGTGGATTCAAATATGTATAGCATGTCGAAGATGAATATGTGGGGGTGATGCATTGTGTGTAACATCAAACTGAAGGATGCAGGTACTCCACGACAATTGAAGCAAACAACTGAAAATAATTTAAAATATACTCCTTTTATTCCACAAAGTAAGCGCTTTCGCATCTCAAAGGACACTTCTTCAGACTTATAAAACAGTTACAAAACACTCTAATATTTATTTAAATATACCTACACTTCTACTCAAAGCCAATAAAATGTTTCATAGAAATCACATGATATAGCTTCTTAGTGAAAGCACTTCAAAGCAATCTCCTTAAACTGACAGCATGCAAATGTAGAAAAAGTTCCTTATGCATGTATATATATATATATATATATATATATATATATATATATATATATCACTAAAAATACATATTCTAAACATATTAAGAGAAAAAAATCTGTTAATAATCTTATATACATTTAACTTTCAATTAAATTACTCCTACATGTCATGAATTATAAAATAACTCCATAAACTATATGGACACATATATATAAAAAAGCATACATTAAAAGCACTTTGTGTTACTAAGGCAAATACAATTCCTAAATATCATTAAAAGAATAATAATATACATATTCCTTATAAATATATATATATATATATATATATATATATATATATATATATATATATATATAAAAGAATATTAATAATCATATTAATCAGTGGTACCACTGGGGCTTAATGTTTTAAGGCTCAGTCTAGCAAAAATGGTTTCAACGAAACTCTATCATTCAAGCCATGTCCCCTATCTGCTTGCAACCTAATTATCCACTTTCCTTCCACTTTTTCTGTATAGTTACCAATGTTGCCTAACTTCTCTGTAGCATATATAAGTTCAAATACTAAAAACTTGAAGGTATGTGTCTTATCATTCTGTAAAACATGTTTAGCTATAGCATTACCTTTATTTTCTCTGCAGACAGCATAAACATGTTCCCTTATCCTTTCTCTGACTGTCCTGTTCATCTTTCCTACATAGAAACTGCTGCATTTTTGACACAAAGCTAAATAAACTACATTCCTAGACCTACAGTCAGCATAGTGACTAAACTCATACCTAATGTGCATATCTGGATGTATAAAAAAGTTATTATTAGTTATAAAACTGCATTGATTACAATTATGGCAAGCAAAAGTTCTTTTTCTTGAAGAAAGTAGCTTCTTCTTACTATTCTTCTCATAACAGAAAATTATTTTTAATGATTTTGTGTTCCTGTAACTAAAACTGGGGTGTGTACTTACTACTTCCTTTATTTGCTCATCCAGGGATAGTATTCCCCAATTCCTCTTAATTGCATCAGTGATGGTATTATTACTATTAGCGTAGGGAATGACTAACCTCTTGACTCTAGAGATGTTCTTTTTACACACTGTATATGTATAATTACTCCTTCTAATATATGGTTGTCCTATTTTCTCACGTTCAACTTCCTGTAGAGTTCCTAGATCTCTATTGTGATACCCTCTCTCAATAAAATCTCTCTCTATGTCATTAATAGCTTCTCTATAGACTACATCATCACTTATTAAGTGAGAATATCTCATTGCTTGATTTCTTACTATATTTCTATGTACATGTGGTGGGTGCATACTATTTCAATGTAAAAGGGCATTCCTTCTACATGGTTTCCTGTAGACTTCTGTACTAATAGTCCCATGTTCTTTCTTGAGTAATACATCTAAAAATTCAATCCTATTCTGGGATCTCTCATTTGTTAAGGTGAGAAAAGTAATTGTTCCATTTATATAGGTCATAAATTCATCCAAGGTGTCTACATCACCTCCCCAAATGAGGAAGACATCTTCTACAAATCTTTTATAATACTTAATATATTTCAAAAATAGTATATGGTCCAAAACATAAGTATGTTCCCAATACGCCAACACCAGATTCACATAAGAGTTGGCACATGGTGCACCCATCGCTACTCCTGTAGTCTGTAAAATATAATTCTCATTGAAGGTAAACACATTGTTGCTAAGGACTGAATCCATTAACATGGTAATTCTAATAACCTGACTATTTATTAGTCCTTTTTGAATTAAATACAACCTCAAAAAATCTACTCCAAGATCATTGGGTATGCTAGTAAATAATGGTGTTACATCTAAAGTGACCATATAGTCGAGATCATTTAGCCTACCATTTAAATTAAAAGGTGCTAGAGTCTCAAGGAACTGTTGAGTGTCTCTTAAGACCGAATCAGTGGAATCTACTATTGGCCTTAGCTGCTTCTCCAAATAAATAGATATACTCTCTGTCAGCCAACCTTTTCCTGAGATGATAGGTCTAAGGGGTGGGTTATCTAGTGTTTTGTGTATTTTGGGGAGACCCCTAAATGTAGGAACTAGTGGTTTTTCAATCAAAAAATACTTATATAAACTACTATCTATAACACTGCACATTAGCATATCATAGAGATCTTCATAAACATCTTTAATAATTTTATCCAGTTGAGACATTGTTAAAATCCTATATGTAAGTGAATCTGACAGCATAATACTAATACTGGTTTGATAGTATTCACGATCTAACAATACTATCACTCCCCCTTTATCAGCAGGTCGTATAACTATCAAATCATTATTCTGTAACTTCTGCAATGCTAACCTTTCACCTGCATTTAAGTTAAAGAACTCTGCTTTCAAACTATTTTTTTCTTTCTTGAAAAAGTGCATGAAAGTCATTCATACAAGCTCTCTCAAAACACTCCAAAGGTGGATGTAAGTTAGGTGTAAACACCGAAGGTTTCTTAAATATAGATACATGTTCACTATCTGCAGTATGATTTCCATACTGCATACCCAAAGCTACATTCCTGGTAAAACATTTAATATCTATAACCAAATTACTTACATCTACATTTTGTGAGGGACTAAATGAAAGTCCCTTGTTCAAAATAGATGTTTCAGATAAAGTTAATACATACTTTGAGAGGTTAACTATCAAGTCCTGTGTATTGGTTTCAGCAACTTCTTCTGGAACTCGAGCTGTTCGCTTGATGTCTCCCGTTTTCTGCCTCTGTACTGTGGGCTCCATGGCTGTCGATTTAGTGGGTGGAATGGTAGTGGAAAATGGAGCATTGAGTCTTGTTCGCTCATCTGCTGAGAAATATGTTCTGTTGTTGGAGTTTTTCTCCTCACAACTGGTTCCTTAGGTGCTGGTACCTCTGTAGAGCTAGTTCCCATATCTGTTATTGAACACGCCTCTCCATGCTGTTGATTCACAGCTCCTCTCAGCGGAAATTATGTCATCAGAATGGAAGTAGAGGGAATAGAAGAAATAGAATGCTCTGTTGGTATCTGTGAAATGGCATGTGGTGGAACCGTATCTCTCGACCGGGTAGATTCCCTCAGCCAAGAGAAGACGTTTCCCCTACTGAAATCAAGGCAGTCTCTCTCTAACTTTTTCTTTTTCACTTGCATCAGTCTATTATCTGCCAATGATAATGAGGTATTTAATTCAGCAAAAAACTCTTCTTTCTGGGTGTGTGCTATTAAACAACTCAGATTCTGTTCTAAATCATCGGCTTCTACATTAAGTTCATCCTCTATAATAGTATACTGCTCAATTAAGAGTTTCATATAACCATTACTTGTCTCTAAATTTAATTGCTGACACTTAGAAATCAATTGTGGGTATGTGGACCCAAATTTTGGCATTTTTAGAATACGAAGACCTCTCAGAATTATTTTAAAAGAGATGCAGGCTTCCGTGTGCTTCTTTTGCCATTGGACATTCTTAATTTTCAATAGAATGTCTTCTAGCTTTCTCATCAACTGTAAAGCATTAATTTCAACAGTCTCTCCTTTATGTTTCATTGCTGTCTTTGCTAATTCAGCATATGATAGCCGTAAAAGTGGATTACCTTTGGTTAATAGTAGTTGTTTGAAGGTTCCAGTTTCAATATTTATAGCAGTAGTTCCATTCAAATTTAGTCGGGTTTCTTCTATCATGTGCACTAGGGAAGACGAAGAGGCTCGACTCCCTTGTTGTACTTTCAACACTTTATTATCACTCACAGCACTCCAACACACGTATAGCACATAAACGCTATTTCACAAAACACAATAGCGTTTATGTGCTATACGTGTGTTGGAGCGCTGTGAGTGATAATAAAGTGTTGAAAGTACAACAAGGGAGTCAAGCCTCTTCTTCTTCACTAGTGCACTTGGTTTTCTAGTTGGACTGTTTTTGGCACTTGACCTCTGTTTTTACCCTTTCTTCTGTCATGTCCCCGGGTGTAGACAAAAAACTCAAATGTAGAAAAGAAAGAAAACACCACAGGGTTAATGTACCTCCAAGCAAAAACTCTGTAAAATCAAACCGAAGGATGCGGGTACTCCACGACAATCGAAGCAAACCACTGAAAATAATTTAAAATATACTCCTTTTATTCCACAAAGTAAGTGCTTTCGCGTCTCCAAGGACCCTTCTTCAGACTTATAAAACAGTTACAAAACTCTCTAATATTAATTTAAATATACCTACACGTCTACTCAAAGCCAATAAAATGTTTCATAGAAATGACATGATATAGCTTCTTAGTGAAGGCACTTAAAAGCAATCTCCTTAGGAGGAGAATTGATCCAACTTTATGGATTCTTGTTTTTCCTTCACTCCACGGAGGAAAACTGATCCAACCTTGAGGATTCTGGTTCTTCCTTCACCCACTGACTTTTAAAAGCCAAGACCTTTCTGCAATATTTCAACTTTACTTCAACTTTCCCACCTCTGCCCTTTCTGCTTTGCTTCCTCCCGGGTTTCAGCACCAAACTGTAAATGTATCTATAAGCACTGCACCTATGAGGAAAAAATACAGGCAGTTAGAAGAACAAGAATAATAAATGATCAGCAAAGCAAGGCTTCCCAGGATCAGTACAGTCTTTATTATTCCTTGACTAGCTAGTTTGGCTGATTTATCTAACTAACAAGATACATCAGTGAGTACAGAACTTTTATACTGTTCTTGACAAATGTAGTCCTGCCTCTTTAGATATACATTGCATCCTAAGTTGGTCATGCAATGTGTCCTAAGTTGGTCATGTAACTATTGCAAGTTATTTTAAAAGCAGACTATTTCTGTGGAATTGCTATACAATAAGATTTCTTTTTTTGGTAACAAGTACAGAGTAATCATGTCTTGCTTTGTCATCATATGCTCTTCCTATCTTCCTGCTTACTTGTCTTATCATAACATTTCTAAGGAGTATTTATTATTATTACAGCTGCAGTTTACATTATTACTACTGTTGAATAATTCAGAATTAATGAAAGTTTGCAACTTACAAAGTAGTACAGTACAAAAGCTTAATAAAAACATCATATAAACTCTGCAGCTTTGCAGCATGCATATGCAAGGCACAACATCTACCCCTGTCATTCATTCTATAGATAATGTATGAAGTAGAATAATATACATTTCCTGATTATCTGATGTTTATGGCATATATGTACATTTTACAAATCATGTATTTTACATTATTTGCATTCTTTACACATATAGTTTAGGAATGTTTGATAGAAATAGAGAAGTACTGACTAATACATGTTTTATACAAGTTCTAATAGAAGAGCCATTCCTGCTGTTACAATACATCAGTGCATGTCAGTGTGTGACCCTTGTTTCAGGCTGCTGTGACCTTTCCATTCTATTTTTTCCTGCATCAGTGTGTGACCCTTGTTTTGGGCTGCTGTGACCTTTCCATTCTATTTTTTTTCCTAACAAGTAACTGAACTATCAATTCTAAAAAAAAAACACTGTGAAGTCTTATAGCTAACTTGCATCTGTTGTCTGACATTTGATTATTAAAGGAATTATTTTCAACATAAATATTTGCTTATATTAATAATTATGCCTTGATAAAGAAAGGAATTATTCATAAGCACTATCTTATCTTGGCTGATGCTCTTTTAGCCAGGCATTATATTTCCATGCAGCTTTTTATGTCACTAGCATTCACATAAAATATTGTTCACACATGCTGTTCAGAGGAGATTTCTGCAAGCTGGTGTCCCAACATTGCTTGAGATCCCAGTGCTATAACACAGAGGATTATTGCATTTAACCCTGTCCAAAAAGAAATCCAAGGCTTGTTCCCAGCATGCATAGACATACTGATGGACTCCAACTCTACTCATTCAAGTTTCCATTTCATCTCCCCATCCCCATTCAGCCACTAAAAACCCACCTTAATTGTATACTGCTGCATTTACTTTATTATGAATATAGGTTATTTGCCCATTAGTTTCTGCTACTATACTCATATCCAAATAATTTTCCACAGATGTTGATCTATAACTCTTACACTGTTGATGTCCAGTGCTAAAACCATAACAGGTACACCTTAGAACCATGGTTATTGCCTACTCCATTGGCCATCAGTAGGTATACATATATCTGGTTCATTACAAATACTTGTAAATGGCTTGTGGTCAGCTACTTCTATACCTGACACTGTGGTCTATTTCTTTTCTCCCATATATCTATCACTTCTTAATGTGATATAAACATACTTCAGCTAATTTCCAGTACCCATGTAAGTTAATTTTACCTTTGCTAATCTATTTTATTTATCAAACATTCTGACTTATCCCCTAAATCACAACTATCTTCTGTGGAGTACAGCTCCACATTCCTTAAAGCTTAGGTCTGTAGACTAAAACCTTTTTAAATAATAATAATAATAATAATAATAATAATAATAATAATAATAAAAAACTAATATTGATAGTCATGAATATTCTGATTATTATTATTATTATTATTATTATTATTATTATTATTAATAATGTCATTGCATGTACAACAATCAAGCATTACTAACTCATCTAACCAAGGTTAGAAAAAAATCATCTAGTGCTCCTTACCTTCACAATGAAAGTTATATTAGGACCATGAAACAATCCATTGCATCACCTCACACAGTTTATAAACAAAGTAATTTTTACAAATGTCCTAAATGTATGCACAAACACACACCTGTGATCTTTTGGATTCTACTTCAATGAAATATTAAATCAATCCTAGGCCTTAGCATATGCACTAATTGGTTCAACAGCATATACCCTCAATCCATAAGATGCTGTTTATTTAATTTTGGTCTTTTGATTAATAATTTTGGGGGAAAATCATTTTTTTTTTCAGTTACACTGCTTAGATATCATTGCTATCCTGGATTAAAAAAAGAATAAATAAATGGCACACCTTCGCTCTACACCAACAGGTGCATCTTCACCTATACCCCAGCGGTGTATGAGCAGGTGGATGTGATGCTACTCTTTGCAAAAATACATTTAAAGAATCTGTATCTTTTCAAGTTACCTTTCACTTATAATTTAGCCCCAATGTGCTAGATGCAGGTATTTCATTTAAAAGGGCACTATATCCATATTGCTATTATCTAGCTTTCACAAACCTCTTCACAAGTTAAACTGAAGAAAAAACATGCCCACACAATGTTGCAAGCATCTAATTCTACAAGGTGACTTCAGCTTAAATCTTCTTGACCAAACTAATCAAAACTTTACAAAATTTTTTTGCCAATCAAGGCATGATACAGTTCATTTCCAGTCCTACTAGATCTAACTTAAAAACTGGTAATCATTCTCACCTGAAACACATTATTACTAATATTCTTGAAAAAGCATAGAAATTTCAATTCAGTCTCCTTTCTTAAATGACCATTGCCCCAACATTTTTCAGATTACAAATCTAGAAATAAGTTAGCTAAAATCTCATTCAGGCCCAAGTCCACCAATAACTTCCAAAACTTACGTAAAGAACATCACAATGAGTCCTATATCACAATACCAAGATCCCTCTTTAGCGGCAAATGACCTTACCTCCATTATTCTACACTTACAATCACCTTCCTTACGGTAATTACACATCTTCACTAACCTAATCAGAATAAATAGATGTCCAAAGAGCTAAAAAAAGCTATTAAAACTCAGAAATGAGATCTGGCCTCTTCTTCTGTGAGACATCACAGCACAATCCCTCATATTGCAAGTACTTGCTCCTGTATTCTCAAAATACTCAGGTCGGTAGGTAAGTAACCGTTTGAAATGGTGCGACTGCTAGAGTGAGTCCCAAAACACAGATACTGAATGGTTGAAAAAATGGGCTTCTATATATCAAGTCTGAGATGGCTATTTTCAAGAATATTCCCTTTTATCTGAGGTATGGTAATCTTGCAGTTGGTATATGTATATAAGTATGAAGGGGTCGGTAGTTTGCCCTCTGCAAAAAAAGAAGCTTAAAGATGAAGAGCAATGTTTGAGATTCACCTTTCTCTTGAATTATCAGCCTTTTTTTCTGTCTATCTGCACTCAGCATTATAAGTGATGGCATTTCAACAGGGAGCCATATAGGTGTGCTGGAAAAAGAGATAAATAACTGGGAACATTTATTTTGAGGCAGTAATGAGAGGGAAGATTTTAAAAAATAAAAAACCACAAAGACCACACATGTAAAAGAAAACAACAGGATAGAGATCCAAAATGATTTATTGCACTTAGCTCCTCGGCTGATAAAGCCTTCAAAGAGTCACATTTCATTACACAACCTTCCCCTATAAAAATACTCCTTAATACAATCAATAAAACAATAAAGCAATTAAACAATAAAATAATTAAATCATTACTTAGAGCAAGCATTTCCAATTAATCTCCTGATTTAGTCCCCCTGGTGCAAGAGTGTTATATTTTAAAGTTAAAATAACTTCTTTGTATAATAATACATTTTTTTAACAATGCCTTATCTCTCAATCTCACAAAGACTTTTACTAAAACTGTTCCTTGCAGCAAACTATGGTTGCTGTTATGTTTATGCATAAAATGAACTGCTATAGAACTTTCCAACCTTTGTTTTTTAATGTCCCTAATTGTGCTCCTGCAACCTGATTTTAAATTTTTTCTTAATCTATCCAATATAGAACAGGTTCCAGGGACACCTAAGACAATATATGACTGCAACAGTATCACATGAAAATCCATTGGCAGGTTAAAATACCTTACCAATTATTTTTGTTAAAATTAAAAACAATGTGCTGACATAAATTACAATTGTTATAAGGCACAGTACCTTTACATCTTAAAGGTAACATTGCATTTTCTGTAGGTAATACAAAATAAGCCATAACTAATCTGACTTTCAAATTTTGCCCTCTTCTGCATGAAATGTATGGCCTATTACAAATTATTTTATTTAACTTACCGTCTCTTTTTACAAAATTCCAATAATAGTTAACCACTTTCCAGATCTTTTCACTCAGAGTATTATAAGTTGTAAAAAAAAACATTTTATCCACACTATCCAAATTACATGCGTCTCTTATGTTTCTGCATACAGATTCCATTATAGTATCTCTGTCGTATCCTCTCTGTAAAAACATAGACAATGTTTGACAAACTTCCTTCTTCAAATCAAATTAATTATTACAAATTCTAGACAACTTAACCATTTCTCCATATGGTAAGGCTTTATAGTGTAGGATGGAGGGCAACTAGTGCCATATAGATACTGGCTATCATCAATAAACTTATGATGTACTGCTGTTCAAATAAATCCATCCTCCATGCCAGTTAAATGTAAGTCCAAAAATTAATTTCACTCCCATATTGTAGACCATCAAACTTCAGATCATACATATTATTGTTCATCTGCTCAAAGAAATCCTGGACCTTCTCAGATCCATTCTCACAGACAAAAATCAAACAATCTATGTATCTCTAGTAAAATAGAACATGTTCCTGTACAAATCTATTTCTATAAATATGGCCTACTTTGAACTTGGCCATAAAGAGATTGGCATACATGGGGGCAAAAAGTGCCCCCATGGCTGTGCCTTCTAACTGGCGATAAATAGCATTGTTGAAACTAAAGTAATTATTTAACAAACAGAAATGTATTAATTTTACTATATACTGTGATACTGGATTATCATCCAAAAAGTAATGTAGGGCCATGATACCTTCATTATGTTTAATGTTTGTATATAGACTCTGGACGTCTAAGGAAATCCAATACATATTATATTCCATTTGACTCTGGATATCTTTTCTAGGAAATCAAAAGTTGCCTTTATATATGAGGGGAGCTTTTCCTCATAAGGCAACAAAAAAATTATGAAAAAAGACCCCCATATTGTGTAGAAAACCAACACAATCGGTCTGCCTGGAGGGTTAACATTATCCTTGTAGATTTTAGGAAGGCAATAAAACATTGCTAAATTAGAGCCGACAGTACTAAATTTTGTATCCACCTCTTTTTTATTAAAGCACCCAAAACGACAGTCTTTTTCCATAAGACTAGAAAATCTTTGCATTGCGTCCATATACTTATTAATGTCCCTCACTTCATATATTGATTCAGGTGTTGTAAACACATATTTAAGTATTGCGAATAATGAAGAACCACCATTTTGTTTCCTTTATCCACTGGCTTAATGACATTTTTTCTGTCAGCAAGATTTTTTAAAGCAACCTACTCCTGTTTAGTCATATTGAATTGAAAATGCAACCTATCATTATTGTGTTCCACATACAATTGTTCAACAGCAAAGTTCAACATTTCAGCAAACTGTTTAATAGACTCATTAACATATGGGGGAATAAATTTACTTTTAAAATTTAGTGCAGTAGTATCCAGAAAATAATAAGCATTAAGACCATCTTCATTATCAAGATTATCAGACAGGAATAAAAACTATCTTCCTCACTTGCAATCTCTAAATCATTATTAACAACCTGCTGTTCAGCTTTATTAGCAAAAAAATATTTTAAATGCAATTTTCTTACAACCTGGAAAATTTCCAATTTCAAAATATGCAGTCTGGGCACCACCATTGGTATAAATTATATAGGGAAAGGTTGTGTGATGAAATGTGACTCTTTGAAGGCTTTATCAGTTGAGGCACTAAGTGCAATAAAAGATTTTAAAAATTCCCTACAGACTACTCTGTCAAAAAATTTTGGGGAGCAAATGTCTTGAACTAAGGAAAGTTTTCTTCTGAGCTGGGATATAGGGTTCTGAACTAAATAGCACAGTAAGACCTTATTAAGTTTAATGGTATTGGCTGCTTAAAAAAGCAATTACTAGAAAATTGAAATCAAAATCTAAAGCAACTATATTTGAAGTATTGAATATTGTAAAACAGATAAAAGAGCTGGAGGTAGAATCTTTAGAAAAGGAAAGGAGAAAATTACACAGAAATAAATGGAATTTGTGGGAACAATCCATGCAGAATAATGTTGAAGAGGAGGAATGATGTTTAACAGAAGGCTGGAAGTTTCCATCCATTTCCTTCTAAAATCTGTTCTGGCATAGTGTACCTTGTTTTGTTACTGTCCCCCAAATTGCTTCCATCATGTCTGTGTTCTGGCAAACATGGAGCTAATCAAGCTGCATACAATATGGGACTGAGGCCTTGCTGTCTATGGATATACAACAATACGGGAATGAGGCCTTGCTGTCTATGGATATACAACAATATGGGAATGAGGCCTTGCTCTCTATGGATATACAACAATATAGGAATGAGGCCTTGCTGTCTATGGATATGCAACAATACGGGAATGAGACCTTGCTGTCTATAGATATACAACAATACGGGAATGAGGCCTTGCTATCTACGGATAGAATGAGGTCTTGTTGTCTATGGATATATAATAATATGGGAATGAGGCCTTGCTGTCTATGGATATGCAACAATCCGGGAATAAGGCCTGTTGTCTATGGATATACAGCAATATGGGAATGAGGCCTTGCTGTCTATGGATATACAACACAGGAATGAGGCCTTGCTGTCTATGGCTATACAACAATATGGGAATAATGCCTTGCTGTCTATGGCTATACAACAATACGAGAATGAGGTCTTGCTGTCTATGGATATACAACAATACGTGAATGAGGTCTTGCTGTCTATGGATATATAGCAATATGAGATTGAGGCCTGCTGTCTATGGATATACAACAATACAGGAATGAGGCCTTGCTGTCTATGGATCTACAACAATACAGGAATGAGGTCTTGCTGTCTATGGATATACAACAATATGGGAATGAGTCCTTGCTGTCTATGGATATACAACAATACGGGAATGAGGTCTTGCTTTCTATGCATATACAACAATATGGGAATGAGGCCTGCTGTCTATGGATACAACAATATGGGAATGAGGTCTTGCTGTCTATGGATATACAACAATATGGTAAAGAGGTCTTGCTGTCTATGGATATACAAGGATAACAGCATAATATTTTCTGCAAGTGACAAACTAAAGACAATATTGCACATAAGGCACAGAAGGACAACAGTTTATTGTTTTCCCCTTCAAATCTGTCTTCTTTGCTGTTTTCAAACATGGCTTCCTTATCTTATTGTATTTGAAATTACTACAATGGCTTGCTTATCTGTAGGTAATTTGATAAGTCTACCTCCTAATTTGATAAAACTATTTCCATGTCCATTCCTATTTTGTTGTTGTTGCTTCCTTTATTCTGAATGTCCAGTCTTTACCTATGTTCTGTTTCCCATATGCACTATTCCACACAAAGATGCTACTTTCAGACCTCTCAATATCAATAGTTTAACTAACTGTTGTTCTATTTAACCTCAGTGTCTAACTAAATCGGCATGAACATTACACGGAAATGTCTCAGCTAGAATTACTGGTTATAGAACACAACTTGAAAATACCATTATTGTGGTCTACTGTTAAAAGCAAATGTTAATTTAATGTAAAAGAAGCAATCAACAAAAGTATTTGATTCAGAATAAAATAAACAGCATAATAGGTGATCCACTACATAGAACCTACTTCCCTGACTGCTCCAGCCAATCAGGCCCCTTGCTTCACTGAAGCAGACCTGACTGAGTGCAGCTTACAGGCAAGTTTTTCAGGAAAAAAAAAAAAAACAACCAGAATTTTGTGACAATGTTATACAGCTGTGAAAATGCCCAGGAGATGCCAAGCAAGGAGTGAAAGAGATGGTGAAACTCATGGCTGCTTCATGTGGGGGCCCTCATATGCGGGGAGATAATCCATATGCATCTGTCAAACTATGCCACACCACAGCATTTCCTGGCACTCATTTACATTGAATGAAGCTAGAAACATATTTTAAACATGTTATTAATGTAATGCAGTTACAAAATCTTCTACTTTCGGCTTTTCCCGGTTAGGTGTCACCACAGCAGATCACCTGTCCACTCATGATTTGCAGTGGAGTTTTACGGTGTTGAGCTGCCAGTCCAGTGCCCAACCTTCCACAGAAGGCACACACATGCACGCACTCATGCCTATGGCCAATTTAGAGTGTCTAGTCCACCTACAGCATGTCTTTGGGATGTGGGAGGAAGCTGAAGCACCCAGAGGAAACCCACGCAACCACAGGGAGGACATGCAGACTCCGCACAGAAGGCACCCCAGCCAAGGATCGAACCGGAGAACCTCTTGCTGTGAGGTGGCAATGCTAACTGCTGCACCACTGTGGCCACCTCCAATGCAGTTACAAAATGGTAATGTGAAAAGAATATCACCAACAATACTTTTACAGTCATGGTACCATAAATTATTAAAGCAACAGCATAATGATATTCTGCCATCAAAGGCAGAATGTTCCTCCGCATAAAGAAATAAACACATTCAGGACATTTTCTTCTAAACTGAGAGCACATTCCCCCTTTGTTTTCTTATTTTTTTGTATTGTGAAATTTTCCATATCTGGGCGCCTTGGCCTGTATTTCTCTTCAAATATCTTTGGAGCTGTTTTTTTTTTTGTATTAATTAATTTTGCATAAATATTGCACCATATCAGATCTCGTTTTCTTTCCCATATCAATGATTCTTTTTTATATCGTTCAAAAGTCTCTGGGTTTTGTTCTTTATATTTTCTCACTTCCTCTGTTGCTTCTTTGTCCAGGCGACTAAAGTTTCTTTGTCTAGGTAGGGTTGCCACCTTTTCAAATGGCTAAAGTGGGACATTTTTGGTACAAACATCAGATTTTACAGGCCGACACATACCCACGGTCAGTACAAAGGATAGAACTTAACTTTTTGCCTAAATAAAAGCTTATTCTTGTAGCATTTTAGTTTCTTATTCTGTTTCTTATAACATTTAGGTGCTTCAGATACAGAATAACTGTTTTATGCAACAATTACATAAAATATAGGAAATAATTTTGTCCTAAAAATCTCAGGACATTTGCCATTTTTACAATTTTTTTGTCAGGACACAACTGCCCAAAGAGGGACTGTCCCTCGCAAAGTGGGACAGGTGGTAACCCTATGTCTAGGTAATGTTTTTCATGAATCTGTTGCATTAATGAACATACATTTGCATTTGAAGCTTTTGACAGTTTTTCTTCAGGACTTTTCTCCTTTAATGTCTCTCCTAATCGTTCTGGAGATTTGGGGATCCTTACTTAATAGTAACAAGACTTCATTTCTTCCTTATCTGCAATAGTTCACTTTGTCATCTTTATGGCTCTTTTTAGCCTGTCAATTTTTACATTTTTTTGGAATATTAACTTTTTTCTGCCATTCTTCCTCTCAGTGTGGCCTAGCATAATTTTCAGAATGTTTCTGTGCCTTGAGGATTCTACACTACCATTTTTTTCTAATCTTGGTACCAGTGCATACACCCGGATTAGGCACTTTTTTTATCCTGGGACATGTGCACCCACCTATCTTATTTTATTTTTAACCTATCTCTTCCCATGATATAAGGTATATAAGATATAGTTAATGTATTAGTGTCATCTTGCTGAGACTTTGTTAAAACAGGATATACCATGTGAAGGTACTCACCAAGATTTGAGGATGATTTCAGTTCCAGCACTACTAATCTCCGTTCCTTGCTGATTTCATCTTCTCACCATTTCGACCCTGATCTGTGTAGTGTAGAGCATGTCAGTCAAGTTGTGTTTTTCCTTTTGCGTAGGAACATCAGGGCTGCAATCTTCATGGGCACCTGCACAAGGTAAGGTCTATCTTTTTTTAGTAGTAACACTATTCAATGTGCCTATTATTTCAACACTGACACTAAAGTAGATGTTATTGCTAATACATACTGTCTGTTTTGGTGTCTTCACAGATGACATACTAAGCCACTCTACCACTGTGGATATTCAACTGCTGAATGCAGCAGAGCAGTCTGACTCTGACAATGATGTCAGTAAACAACTGGAATGGTCATGTAGCACAGTATCAGAGATGGATGCAGGGAATGGGCAAACCAGAGCCCCAAGCTAGGCAATGAACTTTGCCACTCTGTCTGTGGAATCCATACAAGATACATGTAGGCTGACTGAAGGGCAGTTTGTTGGTGACAGACCTAGTTAGGAAAGTAAGCATTCCCCACCAACATAGCCCTCATTGATAGCTATGACCTCCACAGGCCATACTGGTGGTCATAGATGACATGAGTACCAAATTGCCTAATCAGAACTAGCTGCCTCAGTGTCTTGTCTACAGTCCAGTGGATAAGCAGGCCCATCATAGGGGCACAGGCTAGTAACAACCTCAGTCATTGCAGAAATGGTATATGTACTGTGGGGTATTCATGATGAGCTATGTGAGTGCATATCCTGCATATATTGAATGAGCTATGTGAGTGCACATCCCATATGTGGGAAAGAGCAATGTGAGAGTGTGTGTCCACTATGTGTTAATGAGTTATGTGAGTGCATGTCCTGTATGCATGATGAGCTGTGTGATTGCATGTCCCGTATGTGTGAATGAGCTATGTGAGAGCGTGTCCCATATGTGTGAATGAGCTATGTGAGTGTACGTCATATGCATAATGAGCTATGTGACTGCATATCCCATATGTGTGAATGAGCTATGTGAGTATACTTCATATGCATGATGAGCTACATGAGTGCATGCTCAGTATGTGTGAATGAGCTATGTGAGTGCATGTCCCGTATGTGTGAATGAGCTATGTGATTGCTTGTCCCATATGCATGGTGAGCTATGTGAATGCATGTCCCATATGTGTGATATTCTTCATATGTTCCATCACTTGGTGGAATAGCTTTGGCCCTCCCTTGCTGGCCACAATGCAGAAAATACTTCTGAATCCCAGTCACTGAGATGAATAAGTGATAACTCCTTTAATGGTGGAGCTCTTGTTTAACCATTTTATGCTTTCATGCTATGCAGTTATTATTGTCATCAGTGAAGAATAAATTTAATGAAAAACGACTTGCACAGAAAAATTGTGTGTTTGTGTGTATGTGACTGGAATCATAAATATTTCACAATGTCTGCAACATGACTCTGATATTCAAATATTTATTACACAACTGGATTACATACCAAATCAGCTTAATTGACTGAAATGTATTATACAACCTTATAATGAAATAACAAGATGGAAATCCAAGCCAAAAATGTCATAACTTAATAAAACGGTAAATAAAGCAACATTCTAAACTGTCCCTAAAGGAGCTAATATTGGCAAACCTTGCATTCATAACATACATATCTCTTTCAGTGGTAAGAATGTTTTTACCATGTTAACTGAAAGCTAAAGAACTATCTGTTTTACTTAAATTTTGCAGAATGCAAATAATATTTGATCCTGGTGTTCATTTCCCAATGTGTAACATCAATAATATATTCAAATATAAATTACATCACAGAAAAGCATTAATTTCCTGTCATGTTGACACTCAGCACCATTTCTCTGCATGCAACCCTTAACATGCAAATACTCTTATGTAATGTTGACTATAAGAGAGATGAAGAAAAAATGTGAATGGAACAGCAAAAAGCATATGCTATCACTGACTATCAAGTGTGCTACATAAGGAAAATTTATAAAGAGTGTATAAGAAAACCCAAAGCTAAACATGGTGAAATATCAGCAGTTCCTAATGCCAAAATTCAAGAAAGCCACCCTGCACATTTCAGCAGACTACTTAAGATTGCTTTCACATGTCATCATAATGCAGGGTTTATTTTTCCTGCTTTAGTATAGGATTAACAGTGATACTTTTTATAGAATGTACCTATTTATAAACCTGTCACATTGTTTAAGTGATAACTCAGTAATCTTAGGAAAAAGACAGTAGAAAACTCAGTTAGTGAAAAGTCTTCCTAGGGATGATCGTTAATTGTGTAAGTAAACATGTTTCTTTCATGGAGGGAGTTTATATTTTGTTCTTGGCATTTGGGCTTTGGCTGTGGTCATATAACTGGTTACATGTGAATTTTTTGAGCTGTCCATAACTCATGCAATTGACACTATTTTTTACCTGAGCAGCTTTTAAGGAGATGTTTAAAATAAAAGGCATGGGAACACCCCTCAGTTCTCCGGAATTTTGCAGAATGTCACCAACACAGTTAACAAACAGACAAATAAAACTGATTATATTTTTATTTCATATTCTTGCTCTGTTCCCCATTTTTTTAGCAAATCATTGGGTACTGAATTTAGTAAATAATGGCAGACATTTGAGTTTAAGCCTTCATATCCTTCAGAAAGTGCATACTAGTGCAGTTTTTTTATTTTAACAACCTTCTAAGTTTATAAGAGCAATACTTAAAATGTGGCCTTGATTCAGGGCCTTTGTCCCCCTATTGTTTTTGCTATGCCCAGAATTCTTGCACTAAGAGGTTGAAAGCTATGGGTACAGGTGTGGGAAGTTACATTTTTTAATAAGAAGCTTTGTCATGGCTCTGGAGTTATTCCACTCTGTGATTTTTGTAATCAAGATAAAGTACTGTAAGTGGGGTTGCAAATCCCATCATGTAACATGATTACAAAAATGCACTTTAATTTGCCGATGGCTATGGAATGAAATTATATAATAAAGCAGCAAGCAGCAAAGCAAAGTTTATCTATAACTGAATGCTCTTTCATAAGCTCTTGGCATATAAGACATAATTGTTTTATTTAGATATTTGTGGTTTTCTTTGTTTTTTTTTTTTTTATTGTGTGTTATTAGACTTTCAATATCTTTGAAAACACAGATGAGTTTGATTCTTGGCTGCAAATATGAGTATAAAGAAGTTGAATTGTGAGGCTGTGAGGTAGTTCCTTTTCAGTCAAACTAACAGTGACACTAGGCACTGAGCTCTCTCTATAAATGAAAAAATGACCCACAGCTCTCTTACAATACATATTCAATGGTGATATGCTAATATATATTCATGACCTACACTGTCAAATATTCCTTTCCAGAATTCTCACTTAGAAGTCTGCACTCTAATGTGACGCTTTGAATACAATTTAATCTTCATAGTCACAGTTATGAACAAACTCAGTGGCAATAGTCGAGTTCCATGTTCTTTGTCCACCTGTTAGTATCATATATATTTCAATCTGCTTTCTTTTTCCACAGTCTCAATTCCTTATGGGCATTGAAAAATGCCCCCCACACATCATACCACACACAGATAATAAGCAACATACTAGCCAGTAGGCCAGACTCTGGATTCACCCTTTTTCAAACAATGGCATTTCATTCCATGAGTTGAAATTCTACAAACTGAATTGGTGATCGCAAAGTGAAGTTCCAGATTTTGATAATTCTGTTATCATTTGGAGTCCTTTCAGATAAACAAATACCATCAGAATCTAAATAAAGAGCATTAAATAAGGCAAGACAGCAACACGGTGACTATTATATGAAAAAAATCACCTTGTGGAGTGAGTTTATCATCAACTGTAACATTTTTTTCATTTTGTAAAGTGATTTGTTTTAAATGATATTCCAGTCATTCCAAATTCTGGAATTTTACAGATTTGATAAAAAAAAAATGACAGCAGATGGTTTGCACCATCCACCACATAGCTTGTCCTGGTGGTTAGTTGCATTACATTAAAAAAAAAAAAAAATGGCAGCAGGTACCAAAATACACTTGTAATACACTCCAAGGTACCACAGAAGCTTCAAAACCAGCCACTCGAGAACAGCTAATCCAGTTTAATGCCAAAGTGAACATATAAACATACATGAATGCAGACACATTAGACCACAGCGTTTTCGTTTAAAAACTTCATCATATGTGGCTAGACAGTTAAATATATATATGTATATATATATATATATATATATATATATATATATATATATATATATATAAAAAACCTCCAAATACATAAATAACCAATAAAATCAAGCAATTAATTAAGCAGAGTTGTTCATCCTTTCATTATCATACAGCTCATGAATATTCATTACAATCAACACAAGATACTAAGATGCTATTAAAGCTGTGGTCTAAAGTGTCTGCGTTCATGTATGTTTATATGTTCGTTTTTGGCATTAAACTGGATTAACTGTTCTCTAGTGGCTGGTTTTGAAGCTTCTTTTGTACCTTGGACTGCATTTGTTGCATTACCTTTATTTAGATAAAATGGTCCCTAATTTGTGCTACTGTAGGAAATGCTGGCTGTTTATGAAGAAACATTCAATTGGCCTTGCGCAAATTTCCATTATACAAAATGATCCTTTCCATTTTAAAAACTTCTATTTTTCGATAGTCTTCTAAGTAATGTGTGGCAATTGGAAGGCCCATGCCAGGGCTTCTGAAAATGCTGACAAGTTGAGTCTCTTATAGGCAGTAGTAATATTTTTGTTAATGTCTTGCTGTAAGTTTTGCTATTCATTCATTCATTCATTCCTGTTTCTTCCAGCAGGAGAAGACAATGATGCCTGTCTTATCTGTCAGATAGGCTGCAGATGGCAAATACTCATGTCCCTTTCACCTATCATATGTTGCCTCTAAAGTCAAGCTAGATCTGCTTCTAGCTATCCAGTTTGCCAATCTTATGACTTCTCTTTCTGAGAAAAATAATTTCCTCAGGTCCAACTTGAGATATTTACCCCAAGCTTTACCTACCGCCATCTTCACCTCTCTGTACTTTTCATGTAATTATGTTCCTTGGAAATGCCGCCCAAACCTCCTGGATTCCAGTGATCAAGTCTGATACTTATAGAGACAGATTGTGCTCCTTTTGCTCCCACCCCCTGAGTACCCTGTTAGAGTTTGTGTAAACATTTGTAACCATCTGAAGTCTCTGTTACTTTATTTTCTCTGCAGCTGCATAGTGTACTCTCAATTAAGTCACACCCCAGTGTATTTGTTAGAGGGGGGAGAATAACCTCACTGAAGCCTAACCCAGAGGTCATCCAGCCCAAAACCTTATTGGCTGCAGCAGCTATCCTTTCTGTCTGCATCTGGTTGTCTAGAGTAAGTGTTAGCATCTAGGGGTCTTTTCTATAGATTCAGTCATACAACTTTAGCTCTCCAAGTTTGCATCTAGGAGAAGGACTGTTGTTATGTAAGTATGGCTAGCAGCGTTTCTCTGCAGTGAGTCTCAACAGCCATTAACCCAGATGGATAGGGGTCCAAGTTCCTCACCAAACCTCTCTCCCCATCCCTTCTTTGATCCTGACCCTTTTTCAGTTGTCAGTTTGTTTGCTATCCCTTCCCTCCACCTGACATCTGACATAAATATGTTGAACAGTATAGGCTCCAAGATGACAACCTGTGACACAACACTGATCACTGCTGTACCCATGGATAGTTTTCCTTTATCTACTGCCCTTTTCCTACTTCGCTCCTGCCACTTACATGCCGAGAACTTGAAACTCTTCTCATATCATTGACCCAACCAACTACCTAAATGGTCTTCTCTGAGATACTAAATCGATGCCTTGCAAAAGTCAAAATAAAAAAACATTCACTGCCACATTTCTATCCATTTCCACTGGAATACAATCATAGAAGACATAATTTGTATCAATCATTGAAATTGCTACACCAAGTGATACAGTGTCTTATGTACAGAGAGACACAAAGTCAGAAAATATCAGGATTTGCAGGCAGAAACAAGGGCAATGTGGAAGAAGGAAGGACTGTGCCCTACTAGAGATGCTCCATAACTGTAAGTCTAACTCCTCACGCATTACCCACTTGAAACATCTGAATCTAATATGTGACATCAACAAAACCTGCTGGAGAAACAGGTTTGTCTCCCAGAAGCTACCCTGTCTCTGGAATAGACTCCCCATACACATCAAACAGAGCACCTCGCTGATCCTCTTCAAGTGTAGTCTTGATGAGTGGATGGGAAACCACAAATTTGTCCCAGGGGTTCCATCTGTGTACCTTGTTGATAGGGGCAGCAGGTGCTGACTGAGGTTTCTTTTTGGGGATAAATTCTTGGCTAGGCTTGTAAGAGCCCCAGGGCTATTAGCCTAATAACCTCCCATGATGCTATGATCGTATACTCAGTTCCAATAGTAGCAGGAGTAATGGGTCTTATAAAAAGAATTTACAATCATACTTAGATATGTTATGGATACATGTAACTCCATATGCATTGCAGAAGGAGCCATTAAAGGGGACATTGTGGGGGGGGGTCTTTATCATAATGTCGATGTCTGACAACTTTGAAGCACTAACGGTCGAACTTGAATGTTCGAAGTATCAGAACTTCAAAACATATAGCAGTGATTGCCATAGAGTGTGGGAAGGGAAGATTTCACTTTACTTCACTGTAGTGCAATCTCGGAGTTGGTATATTTAAGTGGCGAGGGTGTGGGGGGCTTACCCCCTGCATAGAGTATTTTTTTTGTTTGTTTTGGGTTTTAAATGTTTTTTTTTTGACATTCGAGGTTTTAACACTTCGAACATTCAAGTTCAACTTTAAGCGCTTCGAGGTTGTCAGATTTCGACAATATGATATTGACCCCATTGCGGGTGCTGCAAAGAGCACTTCTGGCTAACATCAAAGATTAAAACAATGCTCATTTCATGAACTTGAATAATACTTTGACTTAGGTCTGGAGTCCATTCCTATCATGGTATTAGAAACCCAAAAGACTTGGAGAAATTAAAAAGGAAAAAAATCATATAACTATTTTTTTTCTACTGGCAGCTCCTTTTAGCCACAGAGTCATGTGATGTCACATTACAGAGATAACTGTCTTTCAGGAAGGACTACAGAGCTCCTCAGGACCCTTTCCATGATTCCGCCAGCTACTGCCATAAGACTAAACTGAGGAGTCTGAAGCTGTCTGAAATGTTCTTTTTACCCTGTGGAGGACAACCATGATGTTTTTTCAGCTGTGAGATATTTCCTTTCTCACAAGACCCGTTGAAGATCTTCAATGGTGGTTTTGCAAGAAATACTGCTATATTCCTAAGAATTCTGGCAGGGGGCCTGCACAGCCCTGGGTTTTGTCCTTCAACATCAGATGTATTCAAATGTTTAAAGCCAAGCACTGCACAAATAAAAATAAGTTATGAAAGGCACATCTATAAAGTGAATATAAAAGCAAACAACAGAATTAATAAAATTGCATAAAACAAAGTAAAGACAGTTGCTTGTACACTGTATCAACAATACAACTCCTAATTAGCTAGGTTGAGTAAATATTACTTTAGAGACCACTTGAAGCCACCCAGTTTTGCAAAACACTTAGTAAATCTTAGTAGCGTGGACATTGGTATACAAATGGCAGAACCCCAGATAGAACCCCAGAAAATATGACCCTGTCTTGCAGTTGATATATGTATGTTTGAGGGTATGTGCTGCTTGACCCCTCACACATCGGGGGCTGTGGAGTGGGACATGACCCTGCAACAAAGACGTTTAAAGGAGAAGAGTGATTTTCAGTATTCTTTCTTCTCCTACAATTTCAGGAGAATGATGAGGGCTTCCTACTTAGCCACAGTGTCTTGTATGTCTCCTTCAAATCCTTACAGCCTTAGTACTTCTGCAAACAGCACTGACCCTTCCCAGCAGCCCTTACCTCCACTTCTGACCCTTCATCTTCCTTCCTTCCCTTTCTAATGTGCAGCCCCATGGTTTGTCTTGCCAGGCACCACCCTTTTAATTCACCTTCTAGCACCTCCGTTGTTTCAATCACTCAGGTTTTTCCTTAATCTCTGCTTATCCAGTTACTCTCAGCTATTTAGGTTCATAGGTTCATAGGTTCATAGGTTAGTACTAGGCTATCAGCCCTAGGGCCTATACAAGCCTAGCCATAACAATTCCCTGAATATTTCTTCCCACATTATTTACTTTCCTGGACCCCTGTCTAGCAGGGTGATTGGCGTGATCCCTGGGGTGAATTTCCTTTCTCCCATCCAATCGTCAAGGTTCCTCTTGAAGAGGTCCAAAGAGGCACTCTGCTTGACATGTATGGGCAATCTATTCCAGAGTCTGGGGAGTCTCTGGGTCAGGAACCTATCCCTCCAACATGTTTTGTTTATTGTGATGACAAGGTTTAGATCCCTGGAGCATGTAGCTCTGAGGGATTGGGATTTCTTTAAGTGTAGCATGTCCAACAGCTCTGGGTTTGACATGGCCTTGTATGTTAAGCAGAGATCACCTCTGAGTAGACGATATGCGACAGAGTATAGCTGGAGTTTTTAAGGCAGTCAGCATAGGGCATCTGCTTTAGGCCTGTGATTCTTTTAGTGAGGTATTTCTGAGGCCTTTCCAGTTGTTGCAGATGTCTTGAGAGGTACATACCAAATGGGGCATTGTATTCTATAATGGGTCTAATGAGGGATGAGTACAGTGGGACAATGACCTCCTTTTTTCTGGATGAAAAGCCCTTCGTGATGAGGTGTGCCACATAGAAGGATTTCCTGACTGTTGTGGCGATGTGGTTATCGAAGGTGAGACCACTGTCCACCTGTGTCCCTAAGTCTCTTATCACACTTTCTGTGTTTAGTGTACTGCCACCTATATGGTAATTCATGGATACATGTTTTTTCCCAAAGGGGATAACAATACATTTCTTGGCATTGAGCTTGAGCCCATGGCTCTGGCACCAAGCATTTGTTTCTGTAAGGCCCTTTTGTAGAGTATCCACATCATTTGGGGATTCAATAATGGCTCCCAGTTTGCAGTCATCTGCAAACTTTGTTAGCCAGAGTCCCTTAGTGTTGACCTGTACTTCAGAGAAGTAGATGTATTCCTATGCATTCCTCCTCTACACCTTCTGGCTGACTTCTTTCCTGGCTTTGAATTAGTTAATTGTCTATGACGTCTTCCTTATTACTGGCATCCATTGCTATCATTATGTAGTCTCTCTCATACATTCCTTTTCTCTAGCTTCTCTTCCTTCCAGTATCCAGAACCATCAGTAAATTTCCTTCCTTTTGGTCTGTCCCTCTCAGAATGTCTACCCAAATTACAAAGCCTGATTCTCTGAGGGAATTGCTCACCACCCTAATAAGGGTGCCTGGGCCCATCTTAGCCTGCTTTGCATGCCTCTATAGAACGTTCAGCTCTTTCAAGCTGGTAAAGGCATGCAGCAATATAAATATCCCCAGTGAGAAGCAAGGACACTGTAACTACTGAATCTCCAAGGAAATTGCACACCACCCTAACAAGGATGACTGAGGTCATCTCAATCTATTCTGCGCACTTCTATACAATGCTCAGCTCATTAGAGGTGGTGAATGCATTTTGCAATATAAATTAGGAGATTCAACCTTCAGGAAATGCCTAAAAATATTACCTGCTCAGCAAAATATTTTCAATGAATTGTTATACAGGCAAAGGTATAACTCTTAGTCATTTAATCAAAAGATTGACTTGGCTGGAGGTCCCTGCTGCCGTACTCTCCTAGGCAATCATAACCTTGTTAAGGGCAACAATTTCTATTGTTTACATAAGGGTTAAATACCAGAAATTAGAGAACACTTAGTAAAACACCATTATTCTGGCTTATTGCTATAGGCAATCTTATTTTCAAATTGCTGAGCATTTTAATTGATTTCATAAGTACATCACCCAAATAGATCAGACAGCTAGTTAATATCTTTAGGGGCGGTAACACCTCAAGCACTATTCTTCAACTTTCTCAGAGCATAAGGTATACAGCAACATTCAAAGTAGCACACATAATTATGCAGGCAGTAGTCTGTCTTAAGAATCATTTGGACATAACTTGATACTAGGAAATCTCTAAATAAACTGGTTATTTAGTTTTGCTAAAGGTCGACCAGTTGTGTCAACCCACTCTGATTGCCCTCGTTATGCTCAGATTCACTCCATTCTCCTACCTTACATACAATTCCCACTCACCCTTTCCTTTCCTTCACTTATTCTACTCCATCCACTCAACTACCAGCCAATAGCCAACACCACCACCACTACAACTTCCTGGCATCAAATTCGTATGTCCTGTCTCTTTTTTCCAGAGCAACCAACTGCCACTCCTCTTCCATTCATCCCTTATTAACCTACAACTACCCAACATATTCCTCAGCTGCAAACATCTAACTCCATAAATGACACCTCAGCCAGCACATAACAAACAGCACAATATGCTGAACATAATGACTCCTTCCCTCTCACTAACCATTCACATACTCACAATATTAACATATTCCATGCCCTTCCACACTATTTTAAACATCATCCATTTAGCAAAAATCAAGCCATTTACCACTCCAGCCAGTTCACATGCCACACAATTTCACAATATGCCCTTATATATTCCACACTCACCAGCAAATATCATCAAGTATAAAATAATCTACACTTACACGAAAGAATCCAGGCCAGACTGCCATCCAATACTGTTGACATGCTCCCCATACAAAACATACACCAGTATTGGGCATCTACTTCAACCCCAGCCCAAACCCAAACTAACCACAGCCCAATGCCCCCACTACCAGCTCTAGCCACTCAAAACAGACCACCAATAAAAACAAACTCCTCACTGTGTACTATATGAAACTACAAAGAATTTCAAACAAAATCAGTGAACTCTGTGCATGGATCCAACATCATAGTCCCAATGTTTTTTCCCTCTCTTGAAACCTAATTAAAACCTAACATTGACAATAACGACATACTTCCTTCCAGCTATAATATTATCAGAGCTGATCACTTGCACACAAAGCAGGACAATTTGCTGCACTATATTCCAGTGGAATTAGCATCTCCCCTTATCCACACTCCATCCTCTCCTTTAATAATGCTGAATTACTTCTTTCTCTCCTCAAAATAAACACAAAACTATAACTATTGGCGTGCTATGTATCCCACCAGGAAACAACATTATCACTATGGAAGATTCGCTGTCCTGTTTTTTAAAAACATAAAACAAGAAACAATCATACTGGGCAACATAAAGATAGATTGATCAAATATATTGCCTGAATTCCCAGACATTACCACAAATTTATTTGGTTTCTCTCAGCTTATCATCAAAACATCTACATTCAACAACATCCATAACAAATCAACTGTCCTTGACTGGATATTGACCAATACACCCATTAATATTAGCTCCCACAGATGGTTACCAGACTTTCTTAGTGATCATTTTTCTCACTATGCAAAATGACAACGACTCAACCCTCCTAAACATTGCTTCTATAGACTCACTCAGAACCTATTTAATGTTGACACTGTTTATTTAATACCACCCTTAAATCACATGATTGGAATATCCTCATGTAGCTCCACCCAGGATGTAGGAATTGAACACTTTAATAATATAGTCATTAATACTATCAATAGCATGGCCCCTCCATGAAAAAAGTCAAAAACAACCCTCCCCTAAGGCTAACCTTAACAACTAGGCAATCAGTGCAAAACAGAGACGCCATCTGGAAAAGAATATACAAAAACACATACCAATACAGCTTTCAACTCTATAAGCAACTGAGTAACCAAACAAAGTATCTAGTCAAACTAGACAAAAATTCTACTCTGACCTGCAAAACAAAAAAGAAATAGAACAACCTAAGACTCTTCTGGTCGAACACCAAGTTACTACATCCAGGCAGAAAATGAGCTTCATAATCCAAATGCTTACAGCTCCTCACCTAATTTAGCATCAGCTCCCAATACCCACTGTGATGTGCCCTCTCTGGGCCAGTAATCAAGGAGCCTGAATCCTCACCACTGACACTGGAGAGGGATATTCACTGGAACAAAAATATATACACACAGTATTTCCAGATGCAGCTCTCTGTATCAAGCACAATTTCTCTTAGGAGAATGCAGAGAACACAGTCAATCTGGCATCTGGGTTTTTCTCTCTCTGCCACTCTCCAGGTTTCCAGTAAGACTCCCAAAAGGCACAGCTACAGAGCTGAGTCCTCAGCCGAGTGTTCAAGCCAAGCCCTCCAGCTCCCTCTCTGAATGAAATTTCATTTCTCTAAGCTCATGCATAAATAGAGACACATCAACAGAGAACAAAAATACACATATACAGCAGTGAACAAGCCAACTGAAGGCACAGAAGCTTCAAAACTGAGCATGATTTCATGGACTACAGCAATCACTCCTCTATACCAATGCCATCTCCCACTCCATCACCAGCAACATTCAAGTCCCAGTCCTTTCTTCCAACCTTCCTTCTGACACCACAGACACTCACAACCACTGCTACCTGTCGTTCCGAATGGCCACAAACAGTTAAACAAACTTTCCTCAATCTTCATCATCCATAGAGTCACCATCACCAGTTCCATCTCTGACAATAACAGCAGCATCCCAAATCCAGTCTGGTTTCCACAGACCCAACAAAAACAAATCTGGTCCCTTTAATCACACCTGGCAGACAAAAGTTATGGCCTCTGCTTCCCGCATTCTGCATCCAGCCCAACTCACCACTGAAAGCCTAGTCTTCCATGTGTTCAATGTCCCAAAAACCAAGAAAAAAAAAATCAACAAGGACACCATAGGCATCACATACACCACCGCCACAATGAGATGCACACTTGACCAAGCCAAATGGACTACCTGATCAAAAATTCATGAAAATACCAAACAAAACATAAACATGTACAATGGGAGCTGGAGATGTTGCTGCCATACAAGGTGCCACCATCTTGCTGAAAGATAGGCCTGGATGAAGGTAAGACAGTGAATACTGCCTATCTTCATCTGGCCTAGTGTTTGGACACAATACCCCATGCAAGTATCATTGAGAAACTCTCCCAGCTGAGGATTAACTCTTACATCACTAGATGGGTAACCATTTGGCTCACTGACAAAACACATGCTGTGAAAGTTGGTGAATCAACCTGTACCAGTTGAGCTGTCACCACTGGTGTACACTAGGGATCTGTGCTTGGTCCTTTACTGTTTGGAATCTATTTCTCAGTAGTTCAGACAAATGTATATGGCCTTTGGCCTACCGTGTTAGCTGATTCTTGCATATTGGGTGCAATCATTCAGTCCACCAATGATGATAACATACTACAGGATGGGCTAACACCGGCAAATGATTGCTGACACAGCCACAGTCTACAAATAAATGCAAAAATGTGTCTTTATTTTGTCCTTTTGCAAAGTGGAATTCCCTGATAATTACAACATTGATGACACTCCCACTATGCTGAAACCCAGTGATGCAAGATACATAGATAGCAGTTCGAACTTTGATTACCAAGTGTCCACAATGGTATTGAAAGCCCATGTTGTGCACACCATAAGTCATCCCAATGTATTCAGATCTGAGGATTGTATAACAGCATTCTACTGGAACCTCATCAGAACACTAATGGAGGATAAATCTCCCTTTGCATGTACCTCACCAGGCAAATGCAGCAGATGGAGAGACCACAGGGGTTTCACTCCAAGAAAAGACAGGGCCTCCAAACCTTGCCATGACATATGTGGATAGACTGAAAGCCATGTCACTGTAATCTGTAGCATATAAGATGAGGTGACATCTACCTGGCCTCCAGGCCAGTGTCTGACCCTGCTCTGGTGGGAATAGTACACATTCACAAATCGGATGTAGGTGATGATGTCAACAGTGTCTGATGAGGAGAATATGGTAATAGTAGTGCCCCACATGCTGGTGTAAAGGCTCTCTCTAATGTCAAGCAACTGTGCAAACATACACACTCTAGTTGACTGCAGTGAGAACAGAACCTTTACCTAAGTACAAAGACTACAGAGCTCAGTTCTTTTTTCAAGTGCCACAGCACCAGACTGACTTTTGCAAGGCTACAAGACAACTTATAGTGGATGACATCAGCAGTGAATGTTGGAGAGAAAATATTGGGAGGCCTGCATAGGTTCATAGGGTCATAGGACGTTACTAGGCTAATTGCCCTAGGGCCTTTACAAGCCTAGCCATGTAAAAACATGAGTACCCATATTGACCATAGTTAGATGGTCATTTTTAGCAGAACAATTTTGTGATCAGCACTGACTGCCCCTGTCTATGAGGGACATAGGTGCCACCCCTGGGGTGAATTTACAGTCACCATTCCAGGTGTCAAGGTTGTGCTTGAATAGGGTCATTGAGGAGCTCTGCTTCACATGGAGTTGGAGCCTATTCCAGAGGAATGGCAATTGCTGGGAGATATATCTGTCTCACCAGCATGTTCTGTTTATGTCACAGGCTAGGGTGAAATCCCTGGAGCAAGTTATTTTTGTCCCATTTGATTTGATGATGTCCAGCATTCCCACTGGGGCAAGGTGCAAGACTGTTCTGTAGAACAGGCAGAGTTTGCCTCTCAGCAGCCTGTATGATACAGAGTACAGTGACAGGGCTTTCAGTCTTTTCATGTATGTCTAGTTTTGGATGCCCTGGATTCTCTTGGTCATAAAACTCTGTGGTCTCTCCAGTTGCTGCAGGTGTCTAGTGAGGTACATACTGATGGGCGCATTGTATTCAGTTATTGGTCTGATAAGGGTAGAGTACAGCAGAGCTATGACCCCCTGGTCTTGGATGCCCTTTTTTATGAAGTGTACAATGTAGAATGATTTTCTTACTGTTATGGACACATGGTGATCAATATTTGGATTGCTATCAACCTGTGTTCACAAGTCTCACACCACTAAGTTTGAGCTTAGAGGGGTGCTATCTGTATGATAATTAAGAGGGACTATTTCTTTGCAAAAGGGACAGTGAGGAATTTTTTGTGTTAAATTTCATTCCATGAGTTTGGCACCAATCATTTGTCTGTGTCAGCCCTTTCTGTAATATGTTTACATCACTGGGGGACTCTACTTGATTGCACCCAGTTTACACTCATTTGCAAACTCAGTAAGCCACAGGCCATGTATCTTCACCTGGACTTCAGAGAAATAGTTTTCTAACAGTAGAGGGCCCAGCACAGATACCTGTGGTACTCCCCTGGTGACTGGTGTACTGGTGAAGGTGGACTCCCCAACTTTGACAGTGTGTGTTCTGTGGTGAGACAGTTGGCTACCCATCTAGTAATATATGGGTTAATCCCCAGATAGGAGAGTTTCTCTATGATACCTGAATGATGATTGTGTGAAAGGTCTTGGCTAAATCAAGATAGTATGTACTATTTTTCCTTCATCCAGGGCTTTGGTGACATTCTCAAAGAAGTCCACTAGGCTTAATAAGCAAGACCTACCCCTGACAAAACCAGAGTGGGTCAGGTCAAGAATATGAAGATTGCCTATGTCCTAGTGGATAAGGTCCATGATGATTCTTTTCTACAGCCTTACAGATAAGGCTGGTTAGGCTTATGGATCGATAGTTCCAGGGTCAGTTGTTGGATGCGTAGGCATGTTCAATTATGAAGATAGTTCTAATTCTGCATGTTACCAGATTGATGTGCATTGCATATCACATAACATTTGTTATTAATTTATGTATTTTAGTTGATATATTTGTGAACAACTTCTCAGAGAACAGGGTTGCAGTGCATGGGGAGTAGGCAACACATGGCTCGCTTGTAAATATGTGACATATTGTTAGATAGGTCCTTTATTATGTTATGTTTCCATGTGTAGTTTCATGGCATGAAGAGTAAATGGACAGTGACCAACACTAATACATGTTAATAGTGACTTTGCATAGCACAGTAGTGAGCAGTGGGTTTGTGAAACAGTTGCCAAAGTATTTGCGCATGAAAGATACACTTTTCCATTACTTTCCCTGTTTGCACATAATTAAGCAGTGTGCAAACATAAGACTCATTGCTAAAATTCTGACAGTTTGTATTAAGTATATGAAACACACCTGCTGCTTATCTGAATCTGTAGCAGCAGGTGAAAAGGCATTGATACATTTCTTTTGAGCCCAGATGATACTGGGTTTGAATCTAAGTGTATGTAATGCTTTTAAATAAACAGTGATAATGCAATGACATTATTCTTTATAGTACATTCAGCATGTGCTACTCTGTGTTGACGTAGCACTATGTATGGGACAATTTTCTTTTAGTGGGACAGGTGCCCATTTTTTTTTAATTCATTAACAGAGGAATGATGGGTAAGGAAAGTTGATATTTCTGGGTCAGGTAAATTTGGTAGGTGAGGAAGCAGTTGCAAGCAAACAAGACAAGACACGGGGATGGTGAGGGACACAAACTGTTGGGGGACAGCATGATTGGGGAGTGGGAGGGGACAACCCAGGCGCATGCCCATCAAACATAGAGACAGTGAGAATCTAGTCCTCACCTACTGGACTATAGTCACTGTCCCCTTACTCTGCTGGTGGCAGGAGTGCTTTATGTCTTCTTCTGCTATTTACTATGAGGGAAAGCAACCTCTCCATCCGGCACGGGCATTCACCAGTCGTGCAGTGCACAACCTTATGCACCAACCCTAGCATCACCTGGTGGGTGATGAAATCTCCACCTCTGCCACTGCTCCAGCAGGCACAGCACAAGCTGCTGGGGCAGACCTACCTGAAAGCACAGGTAGTACAGGGGCAGCAGTGGCAGTGCTGCTAGGTTAGGTTCATGCTGGGCATTAGTGCTGGAGCTAGTGGAGCAGGGGCAAGCTGATCCACTGGAGCTGGTCTACCTTGTTGTGCTGTGAAGCATTTAGTAATTTGCTACATATGGATGACATGGAGATATTTTGATGACACATAATAGAAAAAAAGAGATAAGGGTTGGGTTGTGAGAAAAAAAGAGATAAAATTAGTACCATAGAATGTGACATACAATGCATGAACACAGTTATACAACTATTTTATCCGAAGTATTACATTTAAGTATACTTTCTAACAACTACACACTATATCTACAGATTGCTGAAAGCGATCCTTGAAATGTGCATATATTGCACATATGCTAGGTCCAATTATACAGTTTACAGTATAGAGTTTAATTTTATGAAATATTACTAAAGAAATGCAGTATTGTGTAGTTGTTACTTGTGACATTTAAACCCACAATCCTTGACTACAGTCTTATAATTGACTCCTAAAGATGGTTTGTGCTGCAGACTAATGTATGCATACTTACTTTTATAGTTGTATATGCATGCTTAATTTGCTACAACTGTATAAAAAAAACCCAAAAATTCTATCTTTAATTTTTAAAGCTACAATAATACTCCTCTTGTGCTGCATACATACCACTTGTTTCCTTCAGTCTCTCGATCAGCATGGGCCTGGTGATTAAAGTTGTTTTCTGCATTAGCTGTGGAAAGAATAGAAAAGAACAGAAGAGCATTATGGATACCAGTCTTGCCTATATTTAGCTTTCTATGTATTTTATATACTCTTTATTATCATACTTACACAGCTTTGGGATGTCAGCAGTTTGAACTTCATTCAACCTCTGGTTGAGGGTATCCCTTTTGTGCCTCTGTAGATCATTAAAATGAAGTCTACACTGTTCTCCAGTGTGTGGGATACCAGTCGCACTGGATACAGCCTAAGCCAAACTGCTCCAAGCTTCAGATATGTACTGAGAGCCAGAATAGTCCCCCAGAAGAAGTCTTTGGCTGTGGCACTTCACCAGGAGTCCTATAAATATCCTGGACTCCTGAACACCCCCACCTCTGTGATCTAAACTGGGTAGCTTTCCCTCTAACTCCAGACATGTCTAACAGCTGAAGTAGAACAATGGCAACTAAAGCTTTCCCACCAATTCCTGTTATTGCATTTACTGGTAGTGTG
This sequence comes from Protopterus annectens, assembly GCF_019279795.1. Lineage (NCBI taxonomy): Eukaryota > Metazoa > Chordata > Ceratodontiformes > Protopteridae > Protopterus > Protopterus annectens. Next base: position 68,745,138 of record NC_056747.1, read on the forward strand.
CAAACTTGAGCAACAATGCCAATCGCATTTGTGAGATGTTAAACAGAGATCAGCAGTGCCAAGAAGGGAGAAAATAAATATTTTAAACTGGGAGGTTAATCTGATACTTGACCTTAGTTTAAGGGGTGTTTGCTGTTGTAGCTTGGAAATATGTATTGAAAATTGGAAGGTACCTCTTAGTTGAGTTACGTTTGCAGGCAGGTACTGGGGGTATAAATGTCATGATTTGACACATTTGTTTTTGGTTTTATACACTAGTAAAATTGATTTTTAATGTGTGGGATTCAAACCTAGACATAAAGGAAAAAATATTTTCTTCCGCAGCAGTGATTTTCCATCTTTGCCACAGAAGAAGTGCTGCTCCCACATAGTCAGGAATCATTCATAGATACAGGTGACAGTTTGAGTTCTTACACATGTATGAGTGTGACCTGACAAGGTTCTTGTATATAGATCCAGTTATGTATGTATCTTTGTTTATTTATGAAGGCCATCCAAGTCCAGATAGTAGAATCAAACTTATAGAAATATAGTAGACAGTATACCCTCACTGATACATCTGAAAACACAATAAGGGTATCTTATCTCTCACACATATAATTCATATCAGCTCCACTATTTAAAGTGTTATAAGTGAGAGTGAATATAATGAGAAATAGAACTAGAGTAAAAACATGTGGAATATCCTGTATTAGAACCCAGGGCCATATGTATGGCAGCTTTACACTTACACCTGTTGCCATAAGAATGTTGAAATAACACGTGTATATTTTTCAGTTCATTGTTATAAACTGCACTGTCACAACAGTAATAATAGGTTGCACACCCTATACTAGAACTCAGGACCATCTGTATTCCATCCCTATACTTACACCTGCTGCCACAAGACTAGTTAGATGAAAGTTCATAATTTCCTACTCATTCTTAAGTTCTCTTTGTTAACCACCAAGTGATGCCAAACAGAATTAATTGAATGTATCTGTTTTCAATGATTGACTGTCTGCATCCTGTCTGTAGGTGTTTGATGAATGCAGGTGTTGAGAAAACTTGCTAACTGCCATGCAAAGCCACTGTAAAACAAAAATTGCAACACTGTATCCTTTTTGAGCTTTATACTTTTACAGATGTTCTGTCTGCAGATGTTTTGTCTACTTCCTCTGTGAGCCACTAGCCTGGGATTTTCGGACTGCTAAGCATCATGCAGATGAGATAAGTACAGCTAGATCTGACATTAATTTTCTCCATTTTCTTTGTTTGCGCTAAGCTGCACACTGCACAAACACTGGCAAAAAAAAATAATAATAAAAGGGAAAAGTAGTTGAAATGTAGAAAAGCAATCTATGAAATAAACACTACAAAATGTTAGTACACATGAAATATTTCTACATAGTCCTGGATTTGAACTCTTACTCCAATGAACCTTCAGAACACATTAAGGATGCCTTATCCCTGTTTGCCACACAAACAGATTTACAGCAAGGAACTAAAATCATTCTGCATACAACCAATGCAGCATCATCCACTGTACTAAGAAACCACATAACAGTTATTTGTACATGCATTAATTTCAGATGTAATGCAGTGATTGATCACACAACCATTTATGACTATTGCTTGTAAAAATGCAGCTCTGTATTACCTCTCTGTGTTTGTTGCTCATTCTTGTCTTATCTGACCAGCAATTTGAGACACACAGCCTGTAAGGCATTCTATATCATTGTCCTAAATGTGTGAGGATATTAAATGGCAATAATATACAGTTATCAACAAATGAAGGGGAGGTTGGATGTTAATGAAAAGACCCTGTGAATTGTGTACTGCTTACTTACATTTCCAACTTTGATAAAATTACTAATATACAATTTGTAAGTCTAACTTGACACACCCACTGGAGGTAGGGCAGTCTGCATTGTTGTGTTTTCCTTCTCCCTATGAGTAATCATTCACAGTTGCAATCCATTAGTAACAAACACTGAGGGAGTGCTTGAACTATGTTTACATCACATATGCTGCACAGAGCCAAGTATATGAGATTCAGCAATTCTAATGAGTTCACACCTCATTTGCATCTTCACGATGCTACCAGCACTGAATCTATACCATAAAACGGCAACCATGCAGCTAAGGAACCTGAAGGTAAGGAGACTTTTTTATGTGGAAAACAGAGAAGATGCTATTACTTTGGGATCTATCTGTGCAGAAGTCTACTGAATTTGAGAAAGTATGCTTGTATTTTTCAGCTATATACTGGAGATGCTGAAATGTTATTAATAAAAATCTGTTTTATATATATATATATATATATATATATATATATATATATATATATATATATTTATGTGTGTGTGTGTGTGTGTGTGTGTGTTAATTAGCTGCATTCATTACGTAGAAGTGTACTGATGGCACGAGCATGTTTGTCAAGGTATTTCAAAGGTATACATTATTGGCAATAGCTTAAATGGAATGTTCTGTGTTAAATCTGTACATCTTTCAGGGATAGTTCATTTGATAGCACTTTTAGCATTTCAATGATGGTTTGCTAGGAAAATGCATCATTTGCCTGCTCTTTTGGGGGTGGGGGAGCAAAACTGCATTTCTGATTTTGCACAAACAAGGTTACTCTCTCTTGTTTTGCATCCAGCCTTGCTTAGTGTGTGAATGTAATATGTTACAACCATACAATTTCTGTTGTTCATATTTCAGATATCTAGACTGCTTTATGTTTCTTCAGTGGGTAATAGTGAACTGTTACATTTTCTCTTTTATCTGGGAACAGGTATTTTTTTAGTTATGTGATACTTATTGTGTATTATCCTTCTGTTCTGTCTTAGGAAAACTAGGACTATGGCACCCAGGCATCTCATTCGGACCGACAGGTAGCAGTGGTTGTGAGTGTCTATGGTGTCAGAAGGAAGGTTGGAAGAAAGGACTGGGACTTGAATGTTGCTGGTGATGGAGTGGGAGATGGCATTGGTATAGAGGAGTGATTGCTGTAGTCCATGAAATCGTGCTCAGTTTTGAAGCTTCTGTGCCTTCAGTTGGCTTGTTCACTGCTGTATATGTGTATTTTTGTTCTCTGTTGATGTGTCTCTATTTATGCATGAGCTTAGAGAAATGAAATTTCATTCAGCTGTATACTTGTGTATGGTTGAATGACAATAAAGTTATTTTTGACTTTGACAGAATCAATGAGCTGTGACATCACAGATCACCTATAGCATGACTCAACACATACACCTTCCTGAAATGGTTGAATACACACTTCAACACACCATCCACACAGACTATGTTCTTGTAGAAGGGTGTACATCAACATGCATCCATCTGAGTTGGGGGTGGACAGTACCTGATGAATGCATGTATAGACAAATCCTGACTCTCCTCACTTGTGAGGTAGGCCAGCATGTCATCATGGACCTTTGCTAAATGGACACTAATAATATCCTGGATATGTGTAAGAGACCTGTGTAAGTTGTTAATACTACATCATGCCTGTTATATCTGTTAGACATTCTCAAAGTGGTCATCAAGGGCATGCATGACAACAACACTATCATCCTTTTGAACGCTACAAGCCCAAGGCATTGACACAAATCTGCAGTGAGGTATTCATTGAATACTGTCAGATGTGGCCATAAACACCTATATCACCAAGTGGGGTGACCACTGTATCACATTTATGACATCTAATTATGTTGAAATGTGTGAAGTGACCAATATCTCAGGTCCAGTTGTTCCATACATCAGAGTTATCTGCTAGGCCTTTTCCTGTCCATTATTTAAGTTACCGATCTCACGAATTATATACACATCCTGTGCCCATACAGCTGTCGGAAGGGCTACAGATTGTGGGCAATCATTGACTTCAGCTGTGATATTAGTATAATACAGACAGTATCAGCACACCAAAGATTGCTGCCACAGCCATGACAACACCTGCAATCTAACAAAAACATGGGAGGATGCATTACATCAGGAAAACAACAACCCAAGGATTGTGGAACATCCACCAGAATGTGTCCATAGTGCTAATTATTCCTTTTTATGTAACATAACTACTGATTATGTGAAGGACATCCATATCACAGGTCATAATACCTCCATAGTTCATAGTCTTCATCACACCAATAACTGATGCACCCTTCTTCATGTACCACCCTACACATCTTCCAGTGATGTGTAACTGAAGTGTGCCATCTTTTCCAACAGTGACCTGTCACACATCTTATTGGCCATAATTAGGTATTCTTTTTGTGGCATAAACATTACTGTATGATGGTGCGGAATCCCCATCAAGTCGTTACACCAAATGTATGTGTGATACCTGTTCCAGTGATGCACATAATACATACATAGCTGTTTGGCAAAATTAATGACATGGGTAAGATTCATGACAGGGTGTATTGTGCCATATACAGTATATAGGTCATGCACACTAGTGAACTAACCTGTATTGATCATAATGTCACATACAGGTATAGCAGTGTAACTCCTAAGACCTTCAGCAGATGTTACAATGCCCAGACAGTGCACATGATTACCCTAATAGAGTACAGACATGTCATAATAGATGTATAAGTGTGTTTTTGCAGAACCATCTCTGACCACTGTAAATCACATATGTTATGCCAGAGACATGGGATTACTGTTGGTATCATTCTGATATTGTCCATGATTGTGTGTGCTTCTTTTACTGTTGTCCATAAAGCTTTACCTGTATCCCACTTGTTGAAGACCTATGCTGAGATTATGCTCATATTCAGGCAAATCAGTTTGCACAACTTCACAATATGCATCCTAACCCAGTTGTATATAACATCCCTGATAGATGTCCTCTGCATTGTTCATGTAAGGATACTTACCTCACACAGACATCTTCCCCATTGTTATGTCACCTTGTGTGACAATCACATAATACACGTTTACACTGTGCAGTCCCTACTATACCATACTGAAATGCTATTGTTGTTTCTGCTACAACTGTCTTCCATTGACATGCCATCATCTGCTGTGCATTAGGTTGTTTCAAGAGTCCTCTTTCCCTGTGTTCATTCCTACAGTTCATTTGTGTGTCCCTATTCAATACACACACTTCCCCTGAGTGTTTATTTTACATGGCAGTACATGAATCCTTACAGATCATTTGCACAGGTTCGGTACAGAATACCTGGTATGAGATTTCACAGTACTCTTCACTGTATACACAACCCTGTACTGTGTTTGGACCACATACATAAAGTCATATCTCTCAACTGTCCAGATTTTCTCAAAATGTCCAGATTTTTGCTTTGTATCGTTTGGTCTGTTCCTTATAAAATTTGTGGTTTTCTGCCATATCACTGGGATGATCTAAGGACCAAAGTCATTAAATAATTACATACATTTGAGTTTCAGATTTCAAATCCTTCAGTACATGTATCTTAACATAAACCGCCTTATTCTAGCATATTTCTAAGTTTAAAAGAGCAAATATGTAAAATCTGTTCATATTTTGGGTCATTGTCCCCCTGTTATGTTGGGCTTTGTACAGATTTCTTGCTGTGATAACTATATGTGAAGCCCTGATGATCCTTGTGGCATTTCGTGCAAACCTACTAACCTACTGTACTCTGATGTAAACAGGTTTGCTATCCATGTTGCTTTACATGGTTTCTTGGCGGGCCACACTGTTGCCAGCCACAAAACCACACTTGTTTAAGTTTATATGTGGTGCACAGCATGAATATGTAATTAACAATGCTGCTCACAATACATCACCTAGCACATCATAAACTCCATATAGACTTTCTGCAAAGCCTACATGGAGTTTACTGAATCCCAAGGTAAATGTGAGTTTGCCAAAGGGTACATGAGTTACAAGACAAAATCTTAGTTGTAGAAAAATCATAAAAATATGAGAGTTACAAGAATTTTACTGAATGGAGGTTAGTTTTTAAAGCAAAATGAAAATTAAATGTAAAATGGGGAAGAATTGTACAATTAGTTTTCAAAAGTGGGTAAGAACATTTTCAGAAAAGGTATAAAGATAATTTGTAGAAAGGAAAGACACATTTTAAAAAGAAAGAAATATATGAAATAATTTGAAAGTGGAAGAAAGTGGAAGAAAGCTGGAGACAGAAGTTGTCAGCAAGGATAAAAAGGTAAAACAACCCTTTGCTTGATAGTATAGTAAAGAAGGATGAATCGGTGATGAATTTCTTAAGGAATAAAGAAGCAAGATGTTTATAAACAAGAAGAAATACAAAATAAAGTGTAAACAAGAAGCAAGATGTTTATAAACAAGAAGAAATACAAAATAAAGTGTAAACAAGAAGCAAGATGTTTATAAACAAGAAGAAATACAAAATAAAGTATAAACAAGAAGCAAGATGTTTATAAACAAGACGAAATACAAAATAAAGTGTAAACCTATTTGCAGAAGAATATATGGAAAATGAAAACATAAGATACACATTAAAGAACTGGAAATGTACAAAAATGGTAAAGAAGGATGAAAAAGGAGGAATAGGAACAGCATTTTCTGAGACAGAGTTTAATATAATTGTAAAAGTTACTTAGAGATATAAGCTTTGAATGGATGGATAAGGGTACAGTTTTATAAGAAATGAAATAAGAAAAAAAGGATTGTTTTTACAAGTTATAAATGAGTGCTAGAGTGAATTATTCCAAATATAACGGTTTATTTATTTATTATATTTATTTCTTTGTCAACTGATAAGTCTACTGGACACAAATGTTCTTTTTTTTGGGGTGACCTGGAAGCACTATGTGATTAAGTGACTTACTCAGAGTTACACACAATAGGCAAATGGAGGATGAGGGAATAAAACTCAAGCAGTGATAAGACACAGAGGAAGTAAGAAATTGGAGAACTGTCTCTTAGTATCATATCGATTGAAAAAAAATGACCATTTGAACCCAAGTAATGTTATCTGGAAGAACTACACCATAGTTGAAAAAGATATGTGTGACACAGGGCAAAGAGGTAAAATAAATACTATTTTTGATGGGGAAATGACAGAACCCACAGGGTCAGAGTTGCTGGAGCCATGTCAGACTCAAAGCCTGTCACAAGTGGTGTCCCACAGGGCTCAGTCCTGGGTCCACTCTTGTTCGGCATCTACTTTTCTGAAGTACAAGCAAACACAGGAGGGTTATGGCTGACAAAGTTTGCAGATGACTGCAAACTGGGCGCCATAGTCGAAAACACATCTGACACAGATATCCTCCAGAAGGGCCTCACAGAAATGGATAACTGGTGCCAGAGCCATGGCCTGAAGTTAAACGCCAAAAATGCATAGTCATACCCTTTGGGAAAAACAAGGCTACCCTAGCTACCATATAGGTGGCAATCCACTGAGCACAGAAAAAGTCATCAGAGATCTGGGGACCCAGGTTGACAGTAGCCTTCGCTTGACACTCATGTTGCTAAAGTAGTTAGGAAAACCTTCTATATCACCCACCTGATCATGAAGGGATTCACATCTAGATCAAGGGAGGTCATCGCCCCTGTACTCATCACTTATTAGACCTATGATTGAGTACAATGCCCTGCTCGAATGTATCTGACCAGACACCTGCTGCAGCTTGAAAGGCCCCAAAAGTTCCTCACCAAAAGGATAAAGGGTCTCAAAATATGTCTTATGCTGCCCGACTGAAAGAACTCCAGCTCTATTCAGTCTCATACCGCTTGCTCAGAGGTGACCTGTGCCTGACATATAAGGCCATGTCAAACCCAGATTTGATGAATATGCTTCACCTCAAAAATCTAGATCCCTCAGAACCACAAGGGCGGAGACTTAAACCTTGACACGGTTATAAATAGAACGTGCTGGAGGGACAGATTCATCACCCAGAGACTCCTATGCTGTGGAACAAAATCCCGTACATGTGAGGCAGAGCACCTCTCTGGTCTTGTTCAAGAGGAATCTTGACCAATGGATGGGAGATTGCAGATATACCCCAGGGATTACTTCAGCGTCACTGCTTGACAGAGGCACAGCAAAATGATAGGCATAGTTTTTATTCAAACTAAAGGGGTGGCGAAAGCCACATAACTATGGGCTAGGCTTATAAATGCCCTTGGGCAGATAGCCTAGTATGAACCTATGAACCTATGAACCTATGAACCTAATATAAAGAGAACAGGCAGTGAAGAAAAATATTAGTATGTGATATACAGAACATTTTTGACATATGGACTCACAGACCAGATAGTTGATGTTTATGAATTGTGGTTTTGGAAAACAAAGTTCAGGAGTTTTTGTAAAAGAAAAATGTTGAAAACAGTGGAAAGGTGCCACATAGGAGCCACATCTGCAATAAGCTAAATACATCCCTAGGAAATAAACAATTACAAGCAAACTCTGTAGTACTGCAAGGTATAAGACAAGTAAATTAAATTATATCTTTCTGTATTAAGATATAAAAGCAAATGCATACACAGCCACACACGCCCGCGCTTGGGCAAGCACACACACACACACACACACACACACACACACACACACACACACACACACACACACACACGCACGCACACGCACGCACACACACACACATCCATCCACTACCCCTTTTGTCCATTTTTGCACATAGAGTCAGGGTGTCACTTCATCAGTGATAATCATCTAGAGCCAAGTTTCACACCACCAGGTGGCTAGCCTTGCTGCTCAGTGTATATATTTATGGGTATACTGCATTTTGTCAAAAAAAAAAATACATGGTCGAGATCATTATGCAAGCTCAACAATTTGATGAGTTGGAGAATATGCCCTTTCTCAGGGAGTATATATATATATATATATATATATATATATATATATATATATATATATATATATATATATATAAGTGCTACAGAATCCTGAAAGCCCCAAATCCTGAAAAAACACAGGATATCAACACTCACTATATTCCAGCACAAGTACATACAGTGCAATCTTGGAGTTGATATATTTAAGTAGCAGGGGGTGTGGGGGCACAGCCACCCACATGGGGGTGCTTAGGGGCTTTGACCCCCTGCTTATACTTGGAGAACAGTAATATAGTTTGTGTTTTATTTGTTTCTGTGTGTACTTGTGTTGGAATATAGTAAGTGTTGGTATCCTGTGTGTTTTAAGGATTTTGAGTTTTCAGTATTTTGAGTTTTCAGTATTTTGAACTTCCAGGATTTTGGTCTCAGGATTTTGGTCTTTCAGGATTCTGTAACACTCCTATATAAATATATATATATATATATATATATATATATATATATATATATATATATATATATAGAGAGAGAGAGAGTTAGCAGTGGGTATGGGCAGTGCACTTGGGGTCCAGGGGGTTTACCTCATGCAACAAAATCATGTTTTTTAATTTACATGGTCTGAAGTTAATCATCAGAGCATGTGCAGAAGCGATCAACATAAATGCATCAGTGTTAGCATCGTTAACATTTAGTAAATTTAAATATTCACTACATATACACACACATATATACACAAAATTTGATTAGAGTATTATTGTCACAATATCACAATGTTGAACACAAATCTTCAACAAAATATAGCAATCACACAACTGAACAGTTACAAAGTCAAACATATTTAAGATTGCAAAAAAGAAAGCAATTTCCTTCTGTGATCTTTACACTAAAACCCCATCCATAACATTAGCTAGTGATGTGCTGATTAGTTGTGGACATCAGAAAGGTTGTTTACATACCTCTCAACTGCATATATTCTCACAGAATGTCTAGATTTCTGCCTCATATTTTTGGTTCGATTTTCATAAATTTGTGGTTTTCCGGCAAGTTAGTAGAAAATCATTAAAGACTGAAGTTGGAAAATAATGACAGACATTTGAGTTTCAGACTTCATAGCCTTCAGAAAATTAATGCTAATGTTATTCTATTAACTTTTTAAGTTTGTAAGAGCAATATTTAAAAATTGTCCCTATTTTTTGGCCTTTGTCCCACTTTTATTTATGGCTTTGTCCAGATATCTGTCTCTAAGAGGTTCTTAGATATGGTTGTTTTTAAAGATAAGATGTAGGGTAAGGGGAAGCAGCAGGGTTAAGGTTAGCACATACTATGAAGGTAGCGCAGGTGGGCTAATAAGTGTTAATCCTGCCCCTAACCTTAACCCTACACCTTCATTAAAAAAAAAATAAATAAATTTCATAACACAACCACTAAACAGGACAGGCTTAGACACACACTCACATGCACCAACACATATGAATACCATTAAATATATCCCCTAACATAACCCTTATTCTAACCCTAACCACAAATATTCATATGTGCACACACATACACACATTTGAGCACACACACACAAATACACAGACATATATAAAATCTATTTTTCTGTTATGACACAACAAAACAGACAATTGATAAGCTGGACATTTGAATGAATGCATGACAGAATGAACAGCAAATATATATATATATATATATATATATATATATATATATATATATAGAGAGAGAGAGAGAGAGAGAAAAACACTTTGGAATCTCGAAATACTGAAATGTCGAATTTCAGTATCTCAAGACCAAATTGTCGAATCTGCAGTTGCGCTAAACTGCAGAATATCGAACCCGGAAATGTCAAACCCGTGGTACTGATGGCACTTTAGGTAAGTGTTATGTTTTTTTAAGGTTTTGGGGCGGGTTTATGTGTTTCTGAGTGTGTTAGGGAGTTTTAGGTGTGGGTTAGGGTAGGTAGGTAAGAGTGTGAGTGTGTTAGTATTGAGAGTGGCGGTGTTTGCATGTATGTGATGTGTGTTTGTGCAAGGGATGGTGTAGAATGTGTTGTGGTGGATTTTCTGTCTTTCAGTGTTAGTGCAACCTCGAAGTTAATATATATAAGTTGCAGGGGTGCAGAGGGGTTTGCCCCCCCTACTTATAGGAAGGGTGGGTGTATGTGTTTGTTTTGTTGTGTTTGTGTGTGTTGTTTTGCTTTGTTGTAGTGTTGGGAGGTAGGTGTATTTGTGTTTGTATGTGTGGTGTAGTGTTTTGTTAATGTTTGCGGTTCTGAATTTCGTGGTTTTGGTTTTCGGGTTTGTGAGTTTTCGGCTTTATAGTCTCAAGATACTGAAATTTTATATATATATATATATATATATATATATATATATATATATATATATATATATATGTATAGATATATATCAATAATAAAAATAGATTTATAAATACATAAAATCAGCATTACAACTGAAATTCATTCATTTAAAGAGACTTAGCCTGAAAAACAATTACACAAATCAATAGCAAGTATATAGTAGTAATAATAATAATAATAATAATAATAATAATAATATAAATGTGCAGAGTCTACATGTCCTCCCTGTATTCGCATGGGTTTCCTCCCACGATATAAAGATGTGTTTGGAGCATTTCTCCCTAGGCCTCTTCTGAAAATTGACTCATTCCAAGTTGAACTTTGGCATTAAATAAATGTTAAATAAAATAAATAAATAGCTTTAAATAATAATATAAAGAAATAAGTAATGGATATTTCATAAATAAATAACAATTACTCATTACTTTATATTACTGACTTTAAAGGTATTGGATGTATAAATACAGTAAATATAATAATGTATAGAATTTGGGCGGTCTTCTTTTAAATAAACAGGGTTTAAAAGAAATGTTTTCATTTATACTAAGTTTACCTTCCTTCTTTTACTCCAATTTTCAAGCTCTTGAAGGTAGAAGCTATAAAGCTCTAAAACGCTTTACTAAAAGCAATCATTGCAGATGGTGTCATAGGTGTTTGTCTAAGTTGCACTGTCAACTATTCTGAGGCAAGTCTAAAACAGTGGATGCAAAACACTCTGTGTGTCTCACTGGGAACTGTGCCCAAGTTCCCAGGATTCTATTCTGTTCTTCTTGCTATATCATAGGATAATACTGTTTTAGCCTTAGTCTTTTTAGATTTACCTGTCTTTCTTCAATAGTCAAACTGAGATGAACTGAAGTATTTGGGACAGATGGTCCAACAGATGTTTGTTTTTCAAATGGGAAATCAGCTAGTGTTAGGCAATAGCATTTCATGATTCGGGATGCAGAATGAGGTAATATACCACATCAGGAATTGAACCCAGGCCCTCACAGTAAGTAAGCCAAGTAAGATTACCTTGGAATTGTGAGCCATGGCCCTAGTATCGAGTTCTAACCAATGAACATTCTACTGCTTCAGTTACTGTAACCTTGCATCTGAAAAGCTTGTCAGATTGTAAAAATTTTGCTTTCTCTAAATGCAGAATCAGCCCTATTAAAATATTATCGTTATTGGTTAATTACTTCATACCCAACCAAGTACAGGTGGCAGTCTTCACCCTTCTACCCCAGCAGGTAACTGACAAGTATCAAAGGAATGACTTACTGGAAGAATGAACATGTGGATACACACACACACACACACACACACACACACACACACACACACAGACTCCTCCCTGACATGGGCTAGAAAGGGTAAAGACTGCTACCCTTGCTGAGAAGTTTACATTGCAAGGATCTAAGCTGGTTGTATAGGCTACAGCAAACATGCATTTGGCAAAGACAGCACTGTGTATATATGTGAAGATATCCATGTATTCAGAAGGACATCAGTCTCTTTCCATATAGCAGTGATGGCAGTGTACATGTATGTGGAAATGAGCATGTTCCTGGATGGACATTCATCTCTGTCCCCCATGTGGCAGTAGCAGCACTGGGCATGGACCTCAGTGAGTCTTTAGAGGAACGTCAGTCTCATCTACTGTGGCACTGACAGGATTGTGTTTGTGCGTGTGTGTGTGTGCGTGTGTGTGTGTGTGTGTGTGTGTGTGTGTGTGTGTGTGTGTGTGTGTGTGTGTGTGTGTGCGCGCATGTATGCATGTGTGTGTTTGTTGCTCTGGAGCTGAATGTGTATTTAGAGGGACATTTGTCTCTCCTCCTTATGGCAGTAGCAGCAGTGTACATATATATATGCAGCTGAATGTGCATTTAGACGGATGCCATTCTCATCCCATGTGGCAGTTACAGCAGTGTGTGCATGTGTTTCTGTGGATCTGAATGCACATTTTGACAGACATCTGCCTCTCCCCATTGTGGCAGTGGAAGTACAGTCTATATTTGTGGAAATGTGCAGGTATCTGATGGGATACACATGCACTGTTAATTAACTACATACTCTTGTCTCAGTGTAACTCCTCTGCTTCTACAACCACATTTCTTCATGACCACAATTTAAATACTGCAGCTTTCTGGAAGTTTCACGGGTTACAGATTGTTCCATTATCTCTGAAATACTTGACATTCCACCAGAAACTGAAGCCAACTCCTAAACCTAGCTGTCTGTGTTTATCACGTGCAGTGTATATCCTGCGCAATATTTAGATCTTTAAATGTCAGGCTATTAAGTCAACTATAGCTGGCTGTTCAGTCAGAATAATGCTGTTTATTTAATTCTCTTTGTTTTATTTAGTTTTAATTTCCAACGGTTTTTTTTAGTTCTTTGCGAGTCAAGACTGGAGCACCTCATGATAACTTTCTCTGTTGTGGACAGAGGGAGGTAACACAGTGGTGCACAGTGTATTCATTTAAAAAATGTTTTCTAATTGTTAATTAAATGCCTGAGACACAACAAACACTGACGAAAACAAAAACATTATATTCAGTCACGATACACTGCTTGCTGTTTACCTCTGTCACTGAAGTGTTTTTAGCATTACTACTGGAAAAAGCTTTGCAAATGCCTTAGCTGTCATAATGCAGGCTTCCATTTAACTTAATCCTCAGGAAACTGTAGTTGTAATCATAAATGACAAAATAATTGTCATTTTAAGTGATTAACTTCTGCAAGATTGCTGGGTATACCATGAAGGTCGGCTTGTGGCCACATTACAGTAATCCTAGAAAGCTGCTCTTAAGATGCTGGTGGATATCACCACCTTCCGGCATTGGTACGTAATAGCAGCTTGTTTTCACACCATTCCTTCTAGTTCCAGCTGTGAGGCAGTTACAGGGATTTTTTTTTACTCTGGAATGTAATTTGCTGTTGTTTTGCTTAAGTACATTCTAAGAAAAAGAGAAATATTACATGTCATTAAAAAAGTTTACTTTATTCTCAGTACTTTTTGTTTCTTTTCACAAATAAACAGTGAATAAATCATGCTATTCCTCTCAAACTATTTTGTACAAACATTAAAATGGAGCTCTTGTTTAACAACAGAAAACAGATGAGCTACAAAACTAATGACAGTATACCCCCCCAAAGTCACCAACCCTTACATTTTTCAGAGATGGCAATTTTGAGGTGTCAAACTATACCCTACGTCTGCTCCTGATTTTCTTAACAGACACAGTGCATGATTTATTTCAAGAGGCAGAAAGAGCTCTAATTCACAATAAAATTATACTTTTATCCAGCATCACTATGTTTACCTGATCCATTCAGTTCTTTCCTGACAACAGAAAGCTAACCGTGTAAGAAATAATATAAAATAATGACTACACTTTCCTGCAGTGTGATTAATAAGGTGTGCAACTTTCAGTCTGCTGATTAAAACAATTTCACATTCTTTGTATCCTGATTACAGTGGCATATGTTTGTGAGCATGCTAATTTATATTTTATTAGTGGACTAAGCTGAAATGTAATAAATACTTAATCCACCAGACACAGCAGGCAGGAGAAAAAGAATGCTGCATGTCTAATGTACTCAACTGGAAGTGATGTGTACAAATTGCCCTGAAAGAATTTAAAGCTGGCCTTTTCTTTTAGAGCTGTATAAGAAGAATGCAAAAGTTGGCTCTGACATTATTGTTGCTAAATTTACAACAGTGGTGGTGAGCACTTATTTTAGATGCTTACTGCAACTGCTGTAATGTTAACTAAGGTTACGTGTTCTAAAGAAATGTTTTTTATTTCATAAAGCAGATACACAATTGAATAGTTTTCTTGTAACAAGTTTAAATTATATTAGTGGTAAAAAATAATTAATAATGTTTTGTGTTATAGTGTGCCTGACATGGTGCTGCTAAAGATATGGTTATCGTTCTGAGATGTGAGATACCAGTGTCCATCACTAGCAGAATATGGAATAAGTATCAGATAATACTTCATCCAAATGTGTATGGGATTCTTGGGATGAGATACCAGAGCCCATTGTTAACAGAATATGGAATTAATATGTCATAGTATTTCGTGAGACCCGGTATGAAAGTTGTGAAGGTTTACTGGGCGTTACATTAGTGTGGATGAATACCATGCTGCTTCCTGACAAGTAGGAACACATATGATTTGCTGGGAATACAACAGGACGTAGAAGACTGGAGCACCTCGTGATAGCTTCTTCTGCTGGGGAGTGGGGGATTTAATGGAGTGGGGCACAGCTGTGCATTCTCTTCAAATGGAAAGGAAATCTGCACTTGGATGTCTACCTGTTACATGCTATGATTTTTCATAGATCTCATACGTATTCCAAGGCCACTAAAGTTTATGACCATTTGCATCTTGACAGTACCCACCTTGCTCTGTCATGCCACACCCCCTATCCCACCTCCCGCTTCATGCCACACCCCCTATCCCACCTCCCTCTGTCATGCCACACCCCGTTTCCCCAGGAGACCATACTAGTTGATCCCAAAGTAAATGTGCAGTTACCCACCCAGTCATCCAGGTTATGTTTAAAGGAAGATAATGACTTGCACTGCTTAAAATAGAGGGGAAATTCATTACAGTGGTTCTGGAGATTCTGGATTACAAACCTCTCCCTCCACCATGTTCTGTTTATCTGATGGTGAAGACTTACATTCCTGGCTCTAGTACTGGCAGAGATATTGGACTTTGAGAGCTACAGGTGGTCCGGGAAAGCTGGGTACCTAATGGCATTGTGAAATAGAGATCTCCCTCCTCAAAAAATCTACAAGACATTAAATAAAGTTATATAGCTTCCTGTCTGTCTTGGTACAACAGATACTTTAAGCCTGTAATCTTGTTTGTTTAGGAACCTTTGGGTGCCTTTCTAATTGTTTGATATGTTTAGTGAGATACATCTCAAGGGGTGCATTGTACTCAGTAATCAATCTGATTAACTTTGAATATTTAAGCATAAAACATTTTTTTTTGCTATCAGTTTTAGCCTTGGCTCCTTCTAGGATAATTAATGCATGCATAATTAAATAACTGACTTCAGTCTGTCTACTGTATCAATGACTACATGGGCTCTAGAATTCAAAGGCCTGCTATTAAAACAATGTAGAGGTGCTCCTTTTTATGACTCTCAGCTATGATTTTTTTAAATGCTAGCATTAAGATTTCAAATGCTTAGCTCTTCAGAGCATGACGGAAGCAGATGTATCATTACAGAATCCCAGCTCACATGATGTCAGTGTGCATCAGTGGGACCCAGCAAGAAAGCTGACCAAATCATGAGAGTTTGATTTAAGTAAAGCCATCTTTGGTGGATGACATCATTTTTCAGGCCTTGAAAGCAGAAAGAATAGGGGCATTGTGATGCTAATCATTCGTAGGACAGACTGCAATACTTGGCTGCACTGTTAAACTAGTAGAACAAACCTTTCTGTCAAGAAGAATTCAGGAATTTCTTAATTCTATAAAATCCCATAAATTAGTCTGAAGTAAATGTCTAAAAAAATAGTCTGCTGAAGTTCTAATCCTGTGTTTTTTAAAAAATTAATCTAGAATACCATTAAGGTTAAAAGCATTATTTGTTTAATGGGTACTCTGTCAGAATCCAGTCTATCCTGCCTTCTGTAAGAAGCCAGAGGGATAAAGCTGACACCTTGTTTACTAGTGGATGAGCATACACTAAACCAGCTGATGTAAATGAAGAGTCATTGATGAAAAACTACATGACTAGGATGGGGATTATGACACTTCCAAACACTGTGTTTGTTTAGCCTGTAAATAAAAGCAGGCTTTGCATTAATCCCACCCTATTTACAACTCTGAAGGAATACGATCTGACCCACACCTATACAGCCATACAAGTGACAAACTAATTTTAAGTTACAAAAATTTATCCTTTGTTGACTGAGTTAGTCCAACCAGGCTGGTAACCTCTTTTCAGTGGAAAACCATAGGTTTTATTTGGACTACTAGGGGAAATGTGGTGAGCCGAAACCTTGGTTTATCATCTAATCCAAAGGATGACACATTCAGAAGTCCAACACCCCCATAATACTAAAATGCAGTGTCAGCAATCTAATCACCTAGAGTGGAAATAGAACCCACAGCCTTCTGGTCTTCCAGCACCAAAGGTGAATCTGCTACTTGTTGCACTCCTGGCACTGCTGTAAGAAGACATGATGGTACATTTCTGATGGAAACAGATACAGAGCATTCTGTACTGATTCAAGTGGCTAATGACTGAAGAATACATGACCCCAAACATAAGAATTATGTATCACCCCTTGTAAATGCAACATCATTCATTCTCAGCAAAGTTGGATAACTGTTCTGCGGGTCACCAGAAAGACTGCATTTCTGTTACCTCTTTATTATGGTAATGTTTATTCTCTTATACCATTAAGAACTTTTAAGTGACCTCACTGCTACAGTTGCTTGATCACTTGCTTTTGTGACTTATTTATCCAATTCAATGAACATTTAGAATTTCTTTCCATTTCTTGTTGCTATGTATATAATGACATACTAAAATTGTTGGCCGAGATTGCAGTGTCATGTCATCTTATGAATGTGATCTTTCCCAGAATGCATGCAAAGGTACTTATTACATTATATAACAGTATATGTATGTATATGCAAGTAGCATAATCAACTCTGATGCTGGAAGATCAAAAGAATGTGGGTTCTATTCCCACATCAGATGCTAGGATTCTTTTTCCCACTACACAAACCACAAGACACATAGCTCACCTACACAGTGTGCCCCTCAACCTAAGCCCCTAAGGCAAAACAGCTTGCCCAATATAATAATCATAGGTGACTCAGTAGTGAGGCACACTGATGTCCCTCTCACTAGGTTGAATAAGGTGAAGGTAACAGTCAGCTGTCTGTCAGGTGCCAGAATCTGACACATAACACACGCACTCTGGTCACTCCACAACAAGTACAAGTATGAGTCTGTCATTGTCCATGTGGGTATGAATGACCTGAGACACACCTCTCTGGACTACATGAAAAGAGACATGGTGGAGCTCTTGGATTATGTGGCCCAGGCAAGTATGTCCCTAGCCCCGAGCAGCATCCAACCGTCGCCCAGAATTATACCGCAGTACAAACAGAAAATGACTGTCTTCAACAATTGGCTATGTTTCTGGTGTCGTTCTAAGGGAATCCAGTATCTGTCTGCTTGGGATGACATGATTCACAGACCTAGATCCTTTGCCAGAGACTGCCTGCATCTGTCACCCCCAGATTTTTGGGTACTGGCTAAGTCTCCTGCCACCCCTATAGTGTCTTTTTTAGGCAATGTTCCAAAGAACAAATTACCACCATAACAGCTATAAATAAATGCAATCTGAGGGTCATGTTGCTCAATGCTAGAAGTCTAAATATCAAGTTGCACTCACGCAAAGCACTCCGCAAAATGGAGAACATTGACTTTTGTGCTGTAACAGAGACCTGGTTTAAAGCAGCAGAAAGCACCCCTGCACTACCAGGCTATAACTCATTCCACACCTTTTGGCCCAGAGCATGACCCGAAGCTCTAAAGGTGGTGATGTCTCCATATTGATAAAGGATATGCACACCTCCAGACTAGCAGCCAGCATAGTGCATCTGAGATACTCCAGGTACAACTAACATTGGGTAAGATGGTGATTCAGGTCGTAGCCTGCTATTGGTCCCCAACCATGCCCCAAGACTCTCACTCCACATTCATAAGCACCCTGGAAACTATTAAGATCCAACCCAATACTCTCATACTAGGTGACTTCAACTACTCCTCCATCAACTGGAAAAACTACTCATGCATCAATGCACTGGCCCAATGCTTCCTGGAATTCATCAATTCCAATGCCCTGGACCAGCTCAATCTTACCCCCACTAGAGGAAGCAATATCCTTGACCTGGATATTACTAACATGGGAAACCATTGCTCTACACCAATAGTAATTTCCTCCCTGGTTAGATCCGACCACAAACTAATAAACAATAAATCTAAGCTCCATGGTGGGACAGGACAATGAATGCTTGTAAAAAGCATTAGATTCCTTCTTCTTTGTGATGTCATATAAATGTTCATAAATTCTTCTTTTTAATGTCCTTTCTGTTTTAGAGCAGCTAACACCGGATGTTAGAGGGGGTGATTGGGAGAGTAAACTGGAATATAAGAGCTTATATGGCAACTAAGGCTGGATGCTGCAAAATGGCCAGGGCTTAATGACAACATGAATTTGAGCAGTGTCTTGAAATTAAGAAGAGCCAAATTATAATAATATAACATAAAATTGATATACTCACACACTTAACACACTCCCAAAGAATTGATTCACATGTTTTTTATTTTTATTTTTATTTTGATTTTGTATATTTATTCAGTATTTTTTATTTATTCATTTATTTTTTATTTTTTATTTATATTTACTTAGTACTCACTATGTATTTATTATCTTGATCGCAATATGATCCATTTAATGTTTAGTTTTTGTTTTTGTTGAACAATGTTTGGCAAGAAGTTTATGTTTTGAGCTTTTATATATATGAGAAATATTATGACAAGGCTATTCGACTGGTTTTATATGTAGCCCTTTTAATACCAAGTACTTGCAGGTGATATTTTACCAATTAATTTTTTTAATTTAATTGATCACATGATTACTTTTAAGTATTCAAATAGGAGCAGTTGTTATACGATGTTCATCTTGATAAAGCTCAGTATTGCACTGAGCGAAAGCGCTTGAGGGATTTATTACTGTGTGGTTTTCATCCAATAAATTTGTTCGTTGAATTTTACCTACTGGACTTTTATTCACCTTCTTTCTGCTGCAAACCACATTTTTTTGGGTTCTTGGTTCCAGCTGGTCGTTTGTGTTTACCTCCTATACTGAGCCAAAAGATATTCCCAACAGACTGGCTGACAGCTTCAGTGCCACCTTTACCCCCCCCCCAAGGACCAATCTCAATACCAGAAGAATGCCAGGCACCCAACATTACTGCAGCACAAGTTAAAGCTGCATTGTCCAAGGCCAAGAATACAGCTTCCATGGGACCTGACAATATCCCTGGCTGTGTTCTACATGAATTGCAAAGTGAACTGGCACCACATCTGTGTGCCTTGTTTATGCACAGCCTCACCTCAGGCTTTGTCTCTACCGAATAACGCACTGCTACAGTCATCCCTCTCCATAAGGGAGGAGCAAGTACAGACACTGGGAATTATCACCCAATTAGCCTGATGAGTCTGATATATAAGGCAATGCAGGGCATCATCATGGACCTAATTAACAAGGATATAGGGAATCTCTAAACTGTAGATCCCATGCAATTTGGTTTTGTGAAAGGTAGATCATGCCTGCTCAACCTGGTTGAGTCAGTCACCAGAGCTGTGGATGAGGGTAAGGCAGTTCATACAGCCTACCTCAATCTGGCCAAGGTCTTTGATACCATTCCTCACTCAGGAATTACTGATAAACTCACCAGACTAGGCATCAACCCCTATATCATTAGGTGGGTTGTAAACTGGCTCACAGATAGAACCCACAGTGTGAAAGCAGTAGACTCCAAGTCAGACTGCAGATCAGTCATGAATGGAGTCCCACAGAGATCAGTCCTGGGTCCTCTCCCATTTCGCATCTACTTTGCAGAAGTCCAGGCCAACACAGAGGCACTCTGGATGACCAAGTTCACAGACGACTGCAAGCTGAGAGCCATTATTAACTCCCCAAGTGATACAGACATCTTACAGAAAGGCCTCACTGAGACCAATGACAGGTGTCAAAACCATGGCCTTAAGCTTAATGCCAAAAAATGCATCGTCATCCCCTTTGGGAAAAACTCAGTTCCCACTAATTACCATATTGAAGGGAGCCCACTGAACACCAAAGAAGTTATAAGAGATCTGGGGACACAGGTTGACAACAACCTCTCCTTTGACCACCACATTGCCACTGTGGTCAGAAAGGCCTTCTATGTGGCATATCTCATTACCAAGGGTTTTGCATCCAGGAAGAAAAAGGTCATCATTTTTCTCTACTCTTCCTTCATTAGACCAATTATAGAGTATAATGGCCAATTTGGCATGTACGTCACTACATACCTGCAACAGCTGAAGAGGCCACAAAAGTACCTCACGAAGAGGATCCTAGGCCTTAAACACATTTCCTACATGGATAGACTCAAAAAACTCCAGCTATTCTCTGTCTCATATCGTCTACTAAGAGGCGATCTCTGCTTGACTTACAAAGCCATGTCTGACATAGCTCTGTTAGAAATGCTACATCTAAAGAAATCCCAATCTCTCCACACCACATGCTCCAGAGACCTCAACCTCATTACCACAATCAACAGAACATGCTGGGGGGACAGGTTCATAACCCACAGACTGCCCATGCTCAGGAATAGACTTCCCATACATATCAAGTAGAGCACCTCACTGGCCCTCTTCAGGAGAAATCTTGATGAGTGAATGGAAAATAGAAAGTAAACCCTGGGGGATCACTCCAGTGACTCTACTTGATAGAGGCACTAGGAACTAACGTCGGGCAGCATGATGCGAGGGAACTTCTATGGGCTAGGCTTGTAAAGAATCCAGGGCCATTAGCCTAGTACACACCTAGTAGCTCAGGTGGATATGAAAGATCCTATAACACTTTTCAAAAATATTGCAAGAGTTTAGCTAGTGCCCTGGTCAAATTTCCCCAAATCAGTATGAATATCAGCTTGGATCGCCCTGAAAAGAGGCTATAGGCCTTGTGGAACTAAACAAGTCAACAAAAGCATAAATAAAAATAAATAAAATAAATGGCAATTCATCAGACACTACTCAGTTGAGATCTAGATTAGGACTAACACAGTCAACAAAAGCATAAATAAAAATAAATAAAATAACTGGAAATTCATCATATCATCAAAACTAGATAAATAACAGTCCACATAGTCGACTACAGAAAAATACAACATTTAGTGTTTATGCATGGGGTGATACCCACCATAGTCCCCACAACCCACACAGTCCAATGACTCTATAAATAAGATGGATTAACCTCAGCAGTAAGGGAACACTCTTTGACCCCCCACCACAAAATTCAGTGATCTCGCAGTATATATATATATATATATATATATATATATATATATATATATACATATGTACATATATATAAATACATATATATATATATATATATATATATATATATATATATATATATATATATATATATATATATATACATATATATATATATATATATATATGTATGGGTCTACTTATATATATATATATATATATGTATGGGTCTACTTTGACCCATCTAAATTACACTTTAGCGAAACTTAGGTTCCCGTGTCCAGTTTCACGAAAGTGCAGTTATCCGAAAATGCATTTTCGCGAAACTACACTACACCGAACAGAATTCCTGGTGCAGTGGTGGAGGTACGATGTTTTTAGTGGTATGGGAGGGCAGGTTGAGGTTGTAGATCATGGTACAGTGAGGATAAGGGAATATTCCCTTTTCCTCACTGCAGTGCAATCTCAGGGTTAGTATATATTAGTATCGGGGTGTGGGGGGGCACAGGGGGGCTTGCCCCCTGTATTAGTGAGTTTAGTGTGTTTGTTTTTTTTTTTGTTTTTTTTATTCATCGGTGTAGTGCTGTTTCATGAAAGTGCATTTTCGAATAAATTGCATACATTTCAGTGTATTCCCCTGTAAATTATGGGGGAGTAATGGAAAAGAAAATGTGATAAATGGTTGCATGAACCAGCATGTTCTCAGTCTTAGCCAGGTTACATTTTAGATGACTATGCACACTCATTGTGGAACAGTATCCAAGCACTCTAAAAACAGAAGTAAAACTGCGGAAAGACCCTTAGGAAATGTAGAGGTCGACCTGGATATTATTAGCTTTAGTAAAGGTAGCAAATACTACTTTTAAAGCTGCCTTATATGGTAGGATATACACTGAGATTAGAAGGGGCACCACCTCTAGCACCCCCCACATATCACTAATTGATTATCTTAAGAACCACCTGCTTAGTCCTGTAGCACCCCATGTATCACTGAGTGATTACTGCTGTGACCACCTGCTTAGTCCTGTAGCACCCCACATATCACTGAGTGATTACTGCAGTGACCACATGCTTAGTCCTGTGGCACTCCACTATCACTGAGTGATTACTGCGATGACCATCTGCTTTGTCCTGTGTCACCCTACATATCACTGAGTGATTATTGCAGTAACCACCTGCTTAGTCCTGTAGCACCCCACTTATCACTGAGTGATTACCGTAGTGACCACCTGCTTAGTCCTGTGGCACCCCGCATATCACTGAGTGATTACTGTGGTAACTGCTTGCTTAGCTCTGTAGCACCCTGCTTATCACTGAGTGATTACTGCGGTGACCACCTGTTTAGTTCTGTAGCACCCCACATATCACTGAGTGATTATTGTGTGACAACCTGCTTAGTTTTGTAGCACCCACACATATCACTAAGTGATTACTGCAGTGACCACCTACTTAGTCCTGTAGCACCCCATATATCCCTGAGTGACTACTGCGGTGACCACCTGCTTAGTCCTGTAGCATGCCGCATATCACTGAGTGATTACTGCAGTAACCACCTGCTTAGTCCTGTAGCACCACACATATCACTGAATGATTACTGTGGTGACCACTTGCTTAGTCCTGTAGCACCCCACATATCACTGAGTGAATACTGCGGTGACCACCTGCTTAGTCCTGTAGCACCCCACATATCACTGAGTGATTACCGTGGTAACCACCTGCTTAGTCCTGTAGCACCCCACATATCACTGAGTGATTACTTTGGTAACCACCTGCTTAGTCCTGTAGAACCCTACATCTCACTGAGTGATTACTGCTGTAACCACCTGCTTAGTTCTGTAGCACCCCCATATCACTGAGTGATTACTGCAGTAGCCACCTACTTAGTCCTGTAATACCTCACGTATCACTGAGTGATTACTGTGGTGACCACCTGCTTAGTCCTGTAGCAGCCCACATATCACTGATTGATTATTGCAGTGACCACCTGTTTAGTCCTGTTGCACCCCACATATCACTGAGTGATTACTGCAGCAACCACCTGCTTAGTCCTGTAGCACCCCACATATCAGTGAGGGATTACTGCGGTAACCACCTGCTTAGTCCTGTAGCACCCTGCATATCACTGAGTAATTACTGCGGTAACCACCTGCTTAGTTCTGTAGCACCCTGCATATCACTGAGTAATTACTGTGGTAACCACCTGCTTAGTCCTGTAGCACCCTGCATATCACTGAGTGACTACTGCGGTGACCACCTGCTTAGTCCTGTCGCACCCACATATCACTGAGTGATTACAGTGGTAACCACCTGCTTAGTCCTGTAGCACCCTGCATATCACTGAGTAATTACTGCGGTAACCACCTGCTTAGTCCCGTAGCACCCTGCATATCACTGAGTGACTACTGCGGTGACCACCTGCTTAGTCCTGTCGCACCCACATATCACTGAGTGATTACAGCGGTAACCACCTGCTTAGTCCTGTAGCACCCTGCATATCACTGAGTGATTACTTTGGTAACCACCTGCTTAGTCCTGTAGAACCCTACATCTCACTGAGTGATTACTGCTGTAACCACCTGCTTAGTTCTGTAGCACCCCCGTATCACTGAGTGATTACTGCAGTAGCCACCTACTTAGTCCTGTAGCACCTCACGTATCACTGAGTGATTACTGTGGTGACCACCTGCTTAGTCCTGTAGCAGCCCACATATCACTGATTGATTATTGCAGTGACCACCTGTTTAGTCCTGTAGCACCCCACATATCACTGAGTGATTACTTTGGTAACCACCTGCTTAGTCCTGTAGAACCCTACATCTCACTGAGTGATTACTGCTGTAACCACCTGCTTAGTTCTGTAGCACCCCCATATCACTGAGTGATTACTGCAGTGACCACCTGCTTAGTCCTGTAGCACCCCACATATCAGTGAGGGATTACTGCGGTGACCACCTGCTTAGTCCTGTCGCACCCACATATCACTGAGTGATTACCACAGGAACCACCTGCTTAGTCCTGTCGCACCCACATATCACTGAGTGACTACTGCGGTGACCACCTGCTTAGTCCTGTAGCACCCCACATATCAGTGAGGGATTACTGCGGTAACCACCTGCTTAGTCCTGTAGCACCCTGCATATCACTGAGTAATTACTGCGGTAACCACCTGCTTAGTCCTGTAGCACCCTGCATATCACTGAGTGACTACTGCGGTGACCACCTGCTTAGTCCTGTCGCACCCACATATCACTGAGTGACTACTGCGGTGACCACCTGCTTAGTCCTGTAGCACCCCACATATCAGTGAGTAATTACAGCGGTAACCACCTGCTTAGTCCTGTAGCATGCCACATATCACTGAGTGATTACTGCAGTAACCACCTGCTTAGTCCTGTCGCACCCACATATCACTGAATGATTACTGCGGTGACCACCTGCTTAGTATGACCTGAAGGGTAAGAAGGAAACCTGCTGAGTATGGTGTTAGTATAGAACATAGTGAGATGAAAGATACTCGATCAAGATGCCATGGTGCACAGTATCAAAAGACCAGGGCAGAATACAATTACTGACCACTCCCCATAAGAAGGAAATATCCAACCAGATTTTCTGCAGGCACAATGCTGTACAAGGACCTAAAACCATGTAGACAAGGATCAAAGAGCTCATGAAATGTGAAACAAGGCTATACCTGTATATATACTACTTTCTTGTTAAATGAAGACTCGAGATGGAGTGTTAGTTTTCCAAAGTATTCAAATCAAGTGGTGTTGTCTTCAGGGTATGAGTTATTAGACCATCTTTTAAGGCAGATGGGGACAATTCTTCCTCATAATTTGAAAAAAAATGGACTTCAAGATTTAAGGCAAGATCTCACCAGCCCTACAAGATCCAGCCCAAAGTAAGCTGGATGTAATGATGAAACCCCTTTTCTGCTCAGTCAAAATTTGACATAATTAAACTCAGTCTAGCAAATTTCAGGGCAACCATATATGACAAGCTGTAACAAACAAACTGTGGAAGCATCATGAGGAAAGAATGTCTTACCTTGGCATCTTTAAATGAACTCACAAGGAGAGGAAATAAAAGCCATTCAAATGGTACAACAGAATGAAGTGCAAAACTTGTGTACTGCTTAAACAAATCTTGCCAATAGATGTGATGCAGGAGAAATATTGCAAGAAAAAAAAATATTTCTAATCTGAGATTTCAACTGAATAATAGGGATAGTGGGCATCTAATCTAAGCCTTTCCTCAAGTAGGTATCCTCCGCCATCTGCATTCCAACTACTGTTGCATTGTCTGCACCAAACAGAGCTCATAATCTAGCCATGGTCCATACCATTCACTCAGTCTGGGATGTACATGATTTGCTGCATCGATATTCAATGCACCAGTAACAGCAGTGCTACTGGCAGTCACTCAGTCTGGGATGTACATGAATCATAGCATCATTATTCAATGCACCAGTAACAACAGTGCTACCGGCAGTCACTCAGTCTGGGATGAACATGAATCCCGGCATCATTATTCAATGCACTAGCAACAACGGTGCTACAGGCAGTCACTCAGTATGGGATGTACATGAATCCCAGTATCATTATTCAATGTACCAGTAACAACAGTGCTACATGCAGTCACTCAGACTGGGATGTACATGAATCGTAGCATCATTATTCAATGCACCAGTAACAACAGTGCTACAGGCAGTCACTCAGTCTGGGATGTGCATGAATCCCAGTATCATTATTCAATGCACCAGTAACAACAGTGTTACTGGCAGTCACTCAGTCTGGAATGTACATGAATCACAGCATCATTATTCAATGCACAAGCAACAACAGTGCTACTGGCAGTCACTCAGTCTGGGATGTAAATGAATCGCGGCATCAATATTCAATGCACCAGCAACAACAGTGCTACAGGCAGTCACTCACTTTGGGATGTACATGAATCGTAGCATCATTATTCAATGCACCAGTAACAACAGTGCAACTGGCAGTCACTCAGTCTGGGATGTACATGAATCTTGGCATCATTATTCAATGCACCAGTAACAACAGTGCTACTAGCAGTCACTCAGTCTGGGATGTACATGAATCGCGGCAATATTATTCAATGCACCAGTAACAACAGTGCTACTGGCAGTCACTCAGTCTGGGATGTACATGAATCGTAGCATCATTATTCAATGCACCAGTAACAACATTGCTACATGTAGTCACTCAGTCTGGGATGTCCATGAATCGTAGCATCATTATTCAATGCACCAGTAACAACAGTGCTACTGGCAGTCATTCGGTATGGGATGTACATGAATCCCAGTATCATTATTCAATGCACCAGTAAAAACAGTGCTACTGGCAGTCATTCGGTATGGGATGTACATGAATCCCAGTATCATTATTCAATGCACCAGTAACAACAGTGCTACAGGCAGTCACTCAGTCTGGAATATACATGAATCCCAGTATCATTATTCAATGCACCAGTAACAACAGTGCTACAGGCATTCACACAGTCTGGAATGTACATGAATCCCAGTATCATTATTCAATGCACCAGTAACAACAGTGCTACTGCAGTCACTCAGTCTGGGATGTACATGAATCATGGAATCATTATTCAATGCACCAGTAACAACAGTGCTACAGGAAGTCACTCAGTCTGGGATATGCATGAATCATAGCATCATTATTCAATGCACCAGTAACAACAGTGCTACTGGCAGTCACTCAGTCTGGGATGTACATGAATCATGGAATCATTATTCAATGCACCAGTAACAACAGTGCTACAGGCAGTCACTCAGTCTGGAATTTACATGAAACCCAGTATCATTATTCAATGCACCAGTAACAACAGTGCTACAGGCAGTCACTCAGTCTGGGATGTACATGAATAGTAGCATCATTATTCAATGCACCAGTAACAACAGTGCTACAGGCAGTCACTCAGTCTGGGATGTACATGAATCATAGCATCATTATTCAATGCACCAGTAACAAAAGTGCTACATGCAGTCACTCAGTCTGGGATGTACATGAATCGTGGCATCATTATTCAATGCACCAGTAACAACAGTGCTACTGGCAGTCACTCAGTCTGGGATGTACATGAATCACGGCATCATTATTCAATGCACTAGTAACAACAGTGCTACAGGCAGTCACTCAGTCTGGGATGTACATGAATCCCAGTATCATTATTCAATGCACCATTAACAACAGTGCTACAGGCAGTCACTCAGTTTGGGATGTACATGAATCATAGCATCATTATTCAATGCACCAGTAACAACAGTGCTACTGGCAGTCACTCAGTCTGAGATGTACATGAATCAAAGCATCATTATTCAATGCACCAGTAACAACAGTGCTACATGCAGTCACTCAGACTGGGATGTACATGAATCGTAGCATCATTATTCAATGCACCAGTAACAACAGTGCTACAGGCAGTCACTCAGTCTGGGATGTACATGAATCCCAGTATCATTATTCAATGCACCAGTAAAAACAGTGCTACTGGCAGTCACTCAGTCTGGAATGTACATGAATCGCGGCATCATTATTCAATGCACCAGCAACAACAGTGCTACTGGCAGTCACTCAGTCTGGAATGTACATGAATCGCGGCATCATTATTCAATGCACCAGCAACAACAGTGCTACAGGCAGTCACTCACTCTGGGATGTACATGAATCGTAGCATCATTATTCAATGCACCAGTAACAACAGTGCTACTGGCAGTCACTCAGTCTGGGATGTACATGAATCTTGGCATCATTATTCAATGCACCAGTAACAACAGTGCTACTAGCAGTCACTCAGTCTGGGATGTACATGAATCGCGGCAATATTATTCAATGCACCAGTAACAACAGTGCTACAGGCAGTCACTCAGTCTGGAATGTACATGAATCCCAGTATCATTATTCAATGCACCAGTAACAACAGTGCTACAGGCATTCACACAGTCTGGAATGTACATGAATCCCAGTATCATTATTCAATACACCAGTAACAACAGTGCTACTGCAGTCACTCAGTCTGGGATGTACATGAATCATGGAATCATTATTCAATGCACCAGTAACAACAGTGCTACAGGAAGTCACTCAGTCTGGGATATGCATGAATCATAGCATCATTATTCAATGCACCAGTAACAACAGTGCTACTGGCAGTCACTCAGTCTGGGATGTACATGAATCATGGAATCATTATTCAATGCACCAGTAACAACAGTGCTACAGGCAGTCACTCAGTCTGGAATTTACATGAAACCCAGTATCATTATTCAATGCACCAGTAACAACAGTGCTACAGGCAGTCACTCAGTCTGGGATGTACATGAATAGTAGCATCATTATTCAATGCACCAGTAACAACAGTGCTACAGGCAGTCACTCAGTCTGGGATGTACATGAATCATAGCATCATTATTCAATGCACCAGTAACAAAAGTGCTACATGCAGTCACTCAGTCTGGGATGTACATGAATCGTGGCATCATTATTCAATGCACCAGTAACAACAGTGCTACTGGCAGTCACTCAGTCTGGGATGTACATGAATCACGGCATCATTATTCAATGCACCAGTAACAACAGTGCTACTGGTAGTCATTCGATCTGGGATGTACATGAATCCCAGTATCATTATTCAATGCACCAGTAACAACAGTGCTACTGGCAGTCATTCGGTCTGGGATGTACACGAATCCCAGTATCTTTATTCAATGCACCAGTAACAACAGTGCTACAGGCAGTCACTCAGTCTGGAATGTACATGAATCCCAGTATCATTATTCAAAGCACCAGTAACAACAGTGCTACAGGCAGTCACTCAGTCTGGAATGTACATGAATCCCAGTATCATTATTCAATGCACAAGTAACAACAGTGCTACTGGCAGTCACTTAGTCTGGGATGTACATGAATCATGGAATCATTATTCAATGCACCAGTAACAACAGTGCTAGAGGCAGTCACTCAGTCTGGGATTTACATGAATCACGGCATCATTATTCAATGCACCAGTAACAACAGTGCTACTGGCAGTCACTCACTCTGGGATGTACATGAATCATAGCATCATTATTCAATGCACTAGTAACAACAGTGCTACAGGCAGTCACTCAGTCTGGGATGTACATGAATCCCAGTATCATTATTCAATGCACCATTAACAACAGTGCTACAGGCAGTCACTCAGTTTGGGATGTACATGAATCATAGCATCATTATTCAATGCACCAGTAACAACAGTGCTACTGGCAGTCACTCAGTCTGAGATGTACATGAATCAAAGCATCATTATTCAATGCACCAGTAACAACAGTGCTACAGGCAGTCACTCAGTCTGGGATGTACATGAATCCTAGCATCATTATTCAATGCACCAGTAACAACAGTGCTACTGGCAGTCAATCAGTCTGGGATGTACATGAATCATGGAATCATTATTCAATGCACCAGTAACAACAGTGCTACAGGCAGTCACTCAGTCTGGAATTTACATGAATCCCAGTATCATTATTCAATGCACCAGTAACAACAGTGCTACAGGCAGTCACTCAGTCTGGGATGTACATGAAAAGTAGCATCATTATTCAATGCTCCAGTAACAACAGTGCTACTGGCAGTCACTCAATCTGGGATGTACATGAATCGTAGCATCATTATTCAATGCACCAGTAACAACAGTGCTACAGGCAGTCACTCAGTCTGGGATGTACATGAATCATAGCATCATTATTCAATGCACCGGTAACAACAGTGCTACATGCAGTCACTCAGTCTGGGATGTACATGAATCGTAGCATCATTATTTAATGCACCAGAAACAACAGTGCTACTGGCAGTCACTCAGTCTGGGATGTACATGAATCACGGCATCATTATTCAATGCACCAGTAACAACAGTGCTACTGGCAGTCATTCGGTCTGGGATGTGCATGAATCCCAGTATCATTATTCAATGCACCAGTAACAACAGTGCTACTGGCAGTCATTCGGTCTGGGATGTACATGAATCCCAGTATCATTATTCAATGAACCAGTAACAACCATGCTAAAGGCAGTCACTCAGTCTGGAATGTACATGAATCCCAGTATCATTATTCAATGAACCAGTAACAACAGTGCTACAGGCAATCACTCAGTCTGGAATGTACATGAATCCCAGTATCATTATTCAATGCACCAGTAACAACAGTGCTACTGGCAGTCACTCAGTCTGGGATGTACATGAATCATGGAATCATTATTCAATGCACCAGTAACAACAGTGCTACAGGCAGTCACTCAGTCTGGGATGTACATGAATCATGGCATCATTATTCAATGCACCAGTAACAACAGTGCTACTGGCAGTCACTCACTCTGGGATGTACATGAATCATAGCATCATTATTCAATGCACCAGTAACAACAGTGCTACAGGCAGTCACTCAGTCTGGGATGTACATGAATCCCAGTGTCATTATTCAATGCACCAGTAACAACAGTGCTAAAGGCAGTCACTCAGTCTGGGATGTACATGAATCATAGCATCATTATTCAATGCACGAGTAACAACAGTGCTACTGTCAGTCACTCAGTCTGAGATGTACATGAATCAAAGCATCATTATTCAATGCACCAGTAACAACAGTGCTACAGGCAGTCACTCAGCCTGGGATGTACATGAATCACGGCATCATTATTCAATGCACCAGTAACAACAGTGCTACTGGCAGTCACTCACTCTGGGATGTACATGAATCATAGCATCATTATTCAATGCACCAGTAACAACAGTGCTACTAGCAATCACTCAGTCTGGAATGTACACCCTTTCCCCATAGCACAAGATCGCCGACTAGGGAGGGGGAGGTCCCTGAGCCGTGGACGGCACAAGATGAAAGGGTCAGCGAACGAAGTACTGGGTCCCACACTAAAAAAGATGTGGGAAAAGAACACAGCACGCTAGTAATTAACTTAGCCAGGAGAGTTTTAACACAGTATGAGTATGAGGTACTGAATAGGGGCCTCAATTTTATACCTACAAAATGTGGTGATTTAGTGGAATCAATAATAGATTTGAAAAATTTTGTAAGGAATGTACAGCTCAAAGTAGATTTCCAATCATCCCATGAAGAGGTGAGAGAAGTGAGATTTAAACAGAACAGTGTGTATCAACCACAGTTACACCCTTTGTTAGACACCTACTCACGCCTAGTTGAGAATGATATTTATCAGTACTTTACTACTAATAGACGTTGTAGGTACTCGTCCAATTTGAGTATGAAGCAGCGACAGGCCCTAGAGAATTTAAAGCAAGACCCTGAAATTGTCATTAGACCGGCAGACAAGGGTGGTCCTATTGTATTGATGGATACAGAGGCATACGTGTATTGTATGCAAACACTACTGACCACAGATTCATTTTACACGAAGGTTGATATGATGTTGGTGACAGAGAAGGTGTTTACAGTTTATGGGATGTTGGATGACATGGTTTTGAACTATGACATCACAGATGAGCATTATAATTATTTGAAGGTGAAGAATCCACGCATACCTATAATACAAGGGTTACCTAAAGTACATAAGTCTATAGATCCACCTCCAATGAGACCTATTGTCTCAGGGCAGGGATGGCTGACCGAACCGATGTCCATTTATATAGTATATTACTCTAGACCACTGGTAGACAAGTGTGTCCATATTCTTAAGGACAGCAAACAGTTTCTGATAGATTTGTATGATTTTATGAGGGATGTGGAACCTAATAGTAAATTTCTAATGGTAACGCTCGATGTGGTGAGTTTGTTCACTGTCATACCCAATGAGGCAGGGGTCCAGTTTTATCTTAACCACTTACGTAAGAACTCTAGTTACACGAACAGGTTTATAGATCTATTATCTTTGTTCCTGGAAATTGTACTCACCAATAATGTGTTTATGTTTGGTGAAGATATGTACCTGCAGAATGATGGCGTAGCTATGGGCACTTCATGTGCCAATAGCTACGCCAACATAGTTATGGCAGAGTGGGAGGATCAGTATTTGTTTGGTTCTAGTGGTTTTAGAGACCATGTGAAGTTTTATAGGAGGTTTGTAGATGACCTCTTCCTCGTTTGGTGTGGTTCTCTAGAGGAATTGCTGTCATTTGTTCATAATGTTAACCACTCTACTGAATTTTTGAAGTTTACACTTGGCTACTCAGAGGATGTTATCTCTTTTTTAGATGTGGATATTCGTAGGCTGCCAGGTGGACTGATTAATACTTCTATACATAGGAAACCATGCTATCGGAACGCACTCCTTCATAGGAGTAGTATGCATCCTACCTATGTGTTTGAAAATGTCATGAAAGGACAAATCATAAGGGCTTCAAGGTTGAATCCCTCTGATATGGGTTACTCCCGAGAGTTAAAGACAATGGGAGAGATGCTCCTGTCTCGAGGGTATGACTCAGGTACTTTTAGTAGGATGAAAATAGAGGTGGATTCGTTACATAGTACTGTGGCTAGACCCTATTTTTCAGATTTAGATGTAGCCAATGATGTTGTACCTATAGGCAATGGGCTACCACAAGGTATTGTTAGAGCCCCCCTTTTTTATACCAAGGATGCCAGGTCTATTAGGAGGTTTATGGAAGATAGATGGGAGATCTTGACTTTGGATCCTGTGGTCAAGGGAATTGTGGGTTTGAAACCTTCTATTAGCTATAAGAATAAACCCAACCTCAAGAGTATGCTATGTCATAGGCCTATACCACCAGTTCTAGGACATGTAAATGGATCAATATGGAATACACACCCATGTGGACATTGTAACCAGTGTGGGTTTATAGATACTAGGGATTCATTCACCCATCCTGTTACTAATTATGAGTTTAAGTTTTCCACAGGTACCAATTGCTTAGATTCTAATGTAGTCTATCTGGCTAGGTGCTGCGCCTGCACCTCATTCTATATAGGCAAAACCAATAGGACCTTGAGGGAGCGGGTGAGGGAACATATGTATCAGATCAGGACAGCTAACACTACTAATGCTTTAGCCAGACATGTTATAGTCACTGGCCCGCAGCATACGTTCTCATTTTGTGTTATAGAGGTAGTACATCAGAGTAAGAGAGGGGGGGACATTATCAACCATACCTTAGAGAGAGAGATGCAATGGATCATCAGATGTAGGGCAGATAAGTTCCCAGGACTCAATGATAAGGTTAATATAACCCCTGTGTTAAGGAAAAGGAGATGTTTTAGACCATAATGTTTTTGATGATGATATATGCAAATGCTGTCCATGTGACAGTTCTTAGATGTTGTATAATGTTTTTATTATTTTTATTTTGTTTTTAACATTTAGCGCTTGTTAGCCTTGTTGAATTTGAAGTATTGTGTTTTTATTATATATTGAGCAGTCTTTTAGATGCATAGTAATTAGTGTTTGACATGTGTTTGGATTCAACCTATTAACAACAGTGCTCCAGTATTTAAATTGGAATTGGCATGCTTTTCTTTTGTAACTGTCTGAAGAAGCCTAAGGGTGAAAGCGCTAACAGTTTTATACCAATAAACTGCTTGAATTTTATACTACAGTTGGTGATCGTGTTCTGAACTGTTTTGAACTGTTTTCCTGCATCTCAGTGCTCGAGGAGTTTATATTTTATCAGCCGTCAGACCCAGCGCATGGTGGTGTTTGTTATATGAATCCCAGTATCATTATTCAATGAACCAGTAACAACAGTGCTACAGGCAGTCACTCAGTCTGGAATGTACATGAATCCCAGTATCATTATTCAATGCACCAGTAACAACAGTGCTACTGGCAGTCACTCAGTCTGGGATGTACATGAATCATGGAATCATTATTCAATGCACCAGTAACAACAGTGCTACAGGCAGTCACTCAGTCTGGGATGTACATGAATCACGGCATCATTATTCAATGCACAAGTAACAACAGTGCTACTGGCAGTCACTCACTCTGGGATGTACATGAATCATAGCATCATTATTCAATGCACCAGTAACAACAGTGCTACAGGCAGTCACTCAGTCTGGGATGTACATGAATCCCAGTATCATTATTCAATGCACCAGTAACAACAGTGCTACAGGCAGTCACTCAGTCTGGGATGTACATGAATCCCAATATCATTATTCAATGCACCAGTAACAACAGTGCTACTGGCAGTCACTCAGTCTGGGATGTACATGAATCACGGCATCATTATTCAATGCACCAGTAACAACAGTGCTACAGGCAGTCACTCAGTCTGGGATGTTCATGAATCGTAGCATCATTATTCAATGCACCAGTAACAACAGTGTTACAGGCAGTCACTCAGTCTGGGATGTACATGAATCGTAGCGTCATTATTCAATGCACCAGTAACAACAGTGCTACTGGCAGTCACTCAGTCTGGGATGTACATGAATCGTAGCATCATTATTCAATGCACCAGTAACAACAGTGTTACAGGCAGTCACTCAGTCTGGGATGTACATGAATCCCAGCATCATTATTCAATGCACCAGTAACAACAGTGCTACATGCAGTCACTCAGTCTGGGATGTACATGAATCGTAGCATCATTATTCAATGCCCCAGTAACAACAGTGCTACTGGCAGTCACTCAGTCTGGGATGTACATGAATCACGGCATCATTATTCAATGCACCAGTAACAACAGTGCTACAGGCAGTCACTCAGTCTGGGATGTACATGAATCATAGCATCATTATTCAATGCACCAGTAACAACAGTGCTACTGGCAGTCACTCAGTCTGGGATGTACATGAATCACGGCATCATTATTCAATGCACCAGTAACAGCAGTGCTACAGGCAGTCACTCAGTCTGGGATATGCATGAATCATAGCATCATTATTCAATGCACTAGTAACAACAGTGCTATTGGCAGTCACTCAGTCTGGGATGTACATGAATCATAGCATCATTATTCAATGCACCAGTAACAACAGTGCTACAGGCAGTCACTCAGTCTGGGATGTACATGAATCGTAGCATCATTATTCAATGCACCAGTAACAACAGTGCTACTGGCAGTCAGTCAGTCTGGGATGTACATGAATCCCAGTATCATTATTCAATGCACCAGTAACAACAGTGCTACATGTAGTCACTCAGTCTGGGATGTACATGAATTGTAGCATCATTATTCAATGCACCAGTAACAACAGTGTTACAGGCAGTCACTCAGTCTGGGATGTACATGAATCACGGCATCATTATTCAATGCACCAGTAACAACAGTGCTACTGGCAGTCACTCAGTCTGGGATGTACATGAATCACGGCATCATTATTCAATGCACCAGTAACAACAGTGTTACAGGCAGTCACTCAGTCTGGGATGTACATGAATCATAGCATCATTATTCAATGCACCAGTAACAACAGTGTTACAGGCAGTCACTCAGTCTGGGATGTACATGAATCATATCATCATTATTCAATGCACCAGTAACAACAGTGTTACAGGCAGTCACTCAGTCTGGGATGTACATGAATTACGGCATCATTATTCAATACACCAGTAACAACAGTGTTACAGGCAGTCACTCAGTCTGGGATGTACATGAATCCCATTATCATTATTCAATGCACCAGTAACAACAGTGTTATAGGCAGCTGTTGAAGAGTCTGGAGCATCCACAGTGACCTTTTGTAGGAACTGGTCCATGTCCAGTTCAACATCATATGGCTGCATCAGTAGTATCCCACCTTTGAGCTGAACCAAGTGACTGTCAGACTTGCTCCACCTCCCATTCTTTTATCTCTACATCCAAATGACAGATAAAGTCCAGTGTGTCCAGCTTTATGAGTAGCAACAGTAACCACTTGAGTGAAGCATAAATCCACTAAAAGACTGACCAGTGCCATGGTTAATTCATTGCATTGATTATCAAAACAGCAGATGAGTAACAACATAAAACATACTCACAAGAAAATGAAAAAAAATAGCCTCTATGGCCTGACATGGGTAGATAGACAGATAAGCAAAGAGACAGGCTAACAGGTGGATAACGAGGTAAATAAGTAGACAGAAAACAGGCAAATAGAAAAAGCAGCTAGAAAGTCAGACATGTAGAGAGGAAGGCAGATAGACAGTACACATAACACACACACACACACACACATATATAATATATATATATATATATATATATATATATATATATATATATATATATATATATATATATATATATATATATATATGTAGGTCTAACTCAGAAGACTGAAAAAAAACAAAAGGCTGAATCCCAAAAGAGTAAAAATTCAAAGTACTGAATGATGGAATTTGCCCCTTCTTCATTGTTGTGTGATCTTGGAGTTGGTATATTTAGTTAGAAGGGGATGTGGAGGGAGCAGATTGCACCCTGCATTAAAAATGTGTTCAGTATTTTGAATTTTCAGTCTTTTGAGATTCTAGGCCTGATTCAATAAAGCCTACACTAAATGTACACTAACTGTATACTATCTGTATTCAATAAAAGTCTTATCACATTTTTTGTGCTTCCTAGTTACTCAGAAAGATTACATTAAGGGGGGCGTGGCCAAGGATGAACACAGGATAGCAGCAGATTTCTTCAGCTCCACCAATTTCATTACATTGACAGGAATTAATTACTTAAAAAATTAATTCTTGAAGTAATTTTCTTTCTAAATATGTTTGTTTTATATAGTTCTTGAACTATATCTAAAAAAGAAAGGAAATCTTAATAATATTCCTGTCAGAAATTACTTTGGAAATTTTCCTGTCAGTTTATCAGTCTGAAATGAGTTCCAGTAAGACAAATTCTCAAGACTCCAGCATCAAGAAAGAACTTCAGTCTCTGATAATTATAGTCCAGCAACTTACTGCTAAGATGGATAAAATGGATACTAAAATAGACACTTTCATAGAAAAAACTACAAAACAAATAGACTTGTTACATATGAACCTGCAACAACAGAAGATCCAGATGACAGGCATAGAAGAAGCTGTGAATGACATGGAAAATAAAATACAAGAAGAGGAAATCAACATTGAGTTTCTGCTGAAACAAAATACACATTTACAAACAAAGCTGGATGACCTGGAAAATAGATCTAGGCGCAATAACATTAGGATTTTGGACTGCCAGAAAATATTGAAGGTAACAATATTACTTCTTTTTTTAACAACATGGCTCCCTAAAACTTTAGATTTACCAGAAGCATTCTCTTTTGGTATCGAAAGAGCACATAGATCTATAGCTAATACTAACTCTAACAAAACTATCCTAGATCAGTTATAGTTAGATTTCTATCATCTTTGATAAAGAGATGGTTCTTAAATCTGCTTGGGCTAAAGCTCCTGTTAAGTTTAATGAGACAACTGTGCTTTGACAATGACTATTCTTCCATGGTAATTGCTAAAAGAAAAGTTTTTCTGCCACTAATAAGGGAGCTTAAAAAGCACAGTTTAAAACATACCTTCTGTTTCCTGCCAAGCTTAAAATCTTCCTTCCTGATGGTCCTAAGGTCTTCGATGATTTAGACTCTGCTTTACTGTTTGTCAAAGAAAAAGGATTTTGGATAAAATAGAAGAAATGGAATGGGCTAGTTCTTCATTAAAGAGATTGGCAACTGAAGCTTCCTGGAAGACTTCAGAGAAGAAGAAGAGACTAAAAACAAATGATTTGTTATATGTTTTTTTCTCTCTCATCATTTTAGTTCATTATTAATCTTTTGAATATAGTTCCTGCATTTCCAGAAAGCCACAAATATTTTGGAAAAGATTTAATCAAAGTTATTCTCTATGTGCAAAGAAATGTTTTGTTTCATAACCAGTCAAAATGCCTGAGGATTTAATGGCAGGCTGTGACTCGATTTGTTTTCTTTCTGAAAAAGTAAGGTTAGTAATTTGATACATTTTTTATCTTTATCTTTTTTTTTCCTTCTTCTTTATTATTTTCTTTGTTTAAACAATGACATTCTATTTAGATTATGTAGTGGGTAAAGGGTGGGGAGGGCAGGGAGAGAACAGTAATGAAAATATCATTAATAGAATAATAACATATTTATTTCTTGTAAAAGTTTATAAGTTCTTCAAATGCTATTTCTAATTATACTTTCTTGATTATACTGCTTATGCTTGTTTGTAAATAATCTGTCATGCTTTAACTAATAATAATCAGAACTAAATAAGAGTAAATAATATGTTTTATTTTTAACTCTATTAATATAAACAGTAAGTAACATTCCATTGTATATACTTCTTACAGCTTTCTCTTACATTTTTTATTTCTGCCTCACTCCCTTTTATTTTCTACTCTCTTTTCTTTTCTTTATTAATATATAGAATGCTTTTGACTGTGTGGGCACAGTGAATAATAGGATTTGTATGAAAATTGAGTTGGGAGAAGAATGCTGAGTTTTATTGCTTGTTGGTAATTTTGAGTTTAATTTCACTTGCATAGAGGCTGTGATGATCTGTGGAATACATTGTGGAGGTTCTGTCATGTTTAGATGCATTTACACTGCTAAATGAATGTTTGTCACTAGTTTTTAATAAGTTTCCCACCAAAATGTTAAGAGAGACAATCTGGGATGTGGGCTGTCTTATGCACAATGTCCTTAAGTTACCTCAGAATCTTCAAATCACAGAATTCTCACAGAGAAACTGAAAGCAGTTAGTATAAACATTGACAAGGTTATCACACTGACACACCACAGATTCAGGAAAAATACTCTGTTCATAAAATATGTCAGTTATAATGAGTTTAAATGATGTAGTTTCTTGTAGTAAGTAAATGTCTTATTTTAGAAGGCATAAAAATGAAACATTTATTTAAATGTTTTTGAAAATCTACTTAACAGCAGCATAATAATCTGTGTTAAAATTTGTGTTCCAAACATATACTTTACTATAACTCATTTAATTCATCTGATTGACAAACATAAATAATCTTATAACTCTATTCTGGAAGAAATGTCATGTGATATATTTTAAAGCAGTAGGTTAGCATGATTGTAAAATCTGGTTACCAATATGTGTTTGCTGTGCATTATTTTGTATAAAGCAGACAGATTTATTCTAGGGACAGCAAGTAGGATAGTGGTCTACAAAGACACAACTCAGTGAGATCAGATATATATATATATATATATATATATATATATATATATATATATATATATATATGTGTGTGTGTGTGTGTGTGTGTGTGTGTGTGTGTGTGTGTGTGTGTGTGTATGTATGTGTGTGTGTGTGTGTGTGTGTGTGTGAGTGTGATGGCTTTTTTTCTGAGAATCTGCATAACTATCCAATATGATTGATAATAATTTCTATGAATACAATATTTTACTCTATTGACAAAATGAATGTTTGCCACAAGTTTTAATAAGTTTCCCGCCAAAATGTTAAGGGAGACAATCTGGGATGTGGGCTGTCTCATGCACAGTGTCCATGAGTTTCCTCAGAAGTTTCACTCACAGAATTTTCACAGAGAAACTGAAAGCAGTTAGTATAAACATTGACAAGGTTATCACACTGACACACCACAGATTCAGGAAAAATACTCTATTCATAAAATGTGTCAGTTATGATGAGTTTAGATGATGTAGTTTCTTGTAGCAAGTAAATATCTTATTTTAGAAGGCATAGAAAATGAAACATTTATTTAAATGTTTTTGAAAATCTACTTAACAGTAGCATAATAATCTGTGTTAAAAACTTGTGTCCCAAACATATACTTTACTATAACTCATTTAATTCATCTGATTGACAAGCATAAATAATCTTATAACTCTATTCTGGAAGAAATGTCATGTGATATATTTTAAAGCAGTAGGTTAGCATGATTGTAAAATCTGGTTACTAATATGTGTTTGCTGTGCATTATTTTGTATAAAGCAGACAGATTTATTCTAGGGACAGCAAGTAGGATAGTGCTCTACAAAGACACAACTCAGTGAGATCAGATATATATATATATATATATATATATATATATATATATATATATATATATATATATGTGTGTGTGTGTGTGTGTGTGTGTGTGTGTGTGTGTGTGTGTGTGTGTGTGTGTGTGTGTGTGTGTGTGTGTGTGTGTGTGTGTGTGTGTCTATGTATGTATATGTGCATATGTATATGTATGTGTGTGTGTGTGTGTGTGTGTGTGTGTGTGTGTGTGTGTGTGTGTGTGTGTGTGTGTGTGTGTGTGTGTGTGTGTGTGTGTGTGTGTGTGTATATGTATGTGTGTGTGTCTGTGTTTATGTGTGTGATGGCTTTTTTTTTTAGGTAATAGCATGAGTGTTTCTGAGAATCTGCATAACTATGCAATATGATTTATAATAATTTGAATACAATATTTTACTCTATTGACAATAATGAGTTTAAGTAAATGCTCATATACAAACAATTCAAGATTTTTTGGAAGCTGTTGATAGAATTCACATGACAGAAAATAGATGCATCTTAATGCATGTAATGTCTGAATCATGTTAGCCAAAGTTTTTGATTTAAATGAATGTTAGAACATAATTTTCTCTCCTCTTGATGTCTAACATTAAGATTATTTGAATGCTATTAGAATACAAGTGTTATATATTACATAGATCTATATAATAGTATGAACAGTTTAAAAAAAAAAAAAAAAAAAAAAAAAAAAAAAAAAAAGTTTATTTTAGTTTATATGATGCTGTTTTACCAAATGTGTAGTTTTGTCTTGATAGATAATTGAATTGAAAACTGTTAACCTCAGTTAAATATAACTAGTATTAAATTGATAAGGTGGTAGCTGAGGTACTGCTGCTTAGGGTAGGGGGTTAACTTGAGTAGTAAATACTGCTCTAAGTTGGAGTTTTCAACTCCAGGCGGGATGCAAGGTTTAATCCTTACATTATTTTCACTTGTTCATTGTTATATGTATATAGTTTTGACATCCACAATATATTTTGTACACTCATTGTCACTACAAACAAAATTGAATCCTATACAAAATCCCATAAGAGATTTAATAAATACAGCTATATTTAAAGGTACACCTAAAAGAGGAGATGTAACATTATTTATCTTGTTATTTGTTATTTCGATCATAAGATTCTTGAGTTTTAAAAATGCCAAATGACATCTTTAAAAGGAATTTCTTTAAACATTAATGGATTGAATAATCCGTGTAAAAGGGCAAGCCTAATAAGATACATTAATCTACACAAGGCCAATCTAGTCTTCCTTCAAGAAACCCATCTCTTGAAAAAAGATATTGATAAACTAGCCACTAATAAGTATACAGTATTGGTTAGTTCAGATCACACTCAGAAAAAAAGAGGAGTGGCTATTTTATGGAATAAAAGTATGCCCATTCCTAAAACCATTAAGTCTTATCAGGATGACAAAGGAATGTTTTGTATGGTTACAATACAAATTAATGGGAAGACTTACACTTTAATTAATGTATATTGGATACCTGGAATTGGTATTAATACAGTGAAACATCATATTGATAAGATCATATCATTCTCTGTAGGGGATATTATTTTAGCTGGTGATTTTAATTGTATACTACATGAAAGTGATACTACCACTATAAAGAAAAGAAGAATTACATCTAATGCAAAACATTTAAATGATTTTGCTAATTCTTATCATTTGAATGATATTAATAATCAGATAGAGTCAAAATCATTACCATACACCTTTTTTCTAACAGATACAAAACTTATTCAAAATAGATAGGGTCTTTATTTCTAACCAGATGGTAACAGATTTAATTAATTCCAAAATCATTTCATGTCCTATATCTGATCATAACTCAATTGTTTTTGAATTCATGATAAAAATACTCATAATGTTCAGATCAAAAGGATACCAGCATACTTAACTCAGCTAAAAGACTATAAAGAATATATACTTTCAGAAGTACAACATTTTCTAGACATAAATAATACTCCTGAAGTCTCCATTGTCTATGTTTGGGATGCCTTAAAATCATATCTATATGGACAAAGTATCAGATGGTATAATAACAAAAGGAAATCTTGGGATAAGGAATTGTTAGATATTCAAAGTAAACTAGACTCTTATAAACATACTAATAAAGAAAATATTATGGACAAGAAATTTATTGAAGAAATAAACAAACTAAATGAGAAATACAAAGAAATTTTAACTCATAAAGTTAAAATAACTTTAGAGAAATACAAGTTTTTGTCTTATTCAATAAGCCCCAAATACTTACATAGACTTAAAAATAAAACAAAAAGATTGAATAAACAAAACCATATCAAAGAAATCTTTTCTCTAAGGAAAAAGAAGAATGTTTCTAGTGTACCAGAAATACTGGATGAATTTAGAAATCACTTTCACACGATTAACCATAACAACATTAACATGGAACCTAAAGATAAAATAAAGGAGTTTATAACCACAAACATGAATAAAAAGCTTAATAAACAACAGATTAAACTATTGGACAAGAGTATTTCATATACAGAAGTTATTAGACAAATAAATAAGCTTAAATCAAACAAAGCACCGGGTAATGATGGTATTATACCAGAGATATATAAAATCCTTTCTAAAACTACATATTCATTAATACATAAGGTTTTATTCTGGCCCAAACTGAGTTAATAACCCCCATCTTGGCAATATACATTTATTTCACCAATTTTAAAACCTAATAAAGATCCAACTAGATGTTCTTCATATCGACCCGTCTCATTACTTAATGTTGATTATAAAATGTTTATGAGTATTTTTGCTGATAGATTGAAGACAATTATCCCCGGCATTATAGACATAGATCAGACGGGCTTCATTGTAAATAGAAATACTTTTGATAATATAAGAAGAACTTTAACATTAATTGATTTTGCAAATAGGAAAAAGAAAGATTTAACACTTATTAGTCTTGATATAGGTTCAGCATTTGATTCAGTAAGTTGGGACTATCTGTTTACCTTACTGAAATGCACAAATTTCTCTGATGCATTTGTAAATTTAATTGAGCATTTATACAAAGGAACGCTGGCTTATATTAAGGTAGGAACATATGTTTCACAAAAAAATACCCATTCTTAAAGGTACAAAGCAAGGATGTCCACTTTCTCCACTATTATTCACTTTAGTAATGGAGC
Source organism: Protopterus annectens (assembly GCF_019279795.1). NCBI lineage: Eukaryota > Metazoa > Chordata > Ceratodontiformes > Protopteridae > Protopterus > Protopterus annectens. The sequence goes on from NC_056747.1 coordinate 68,789,481, forward strand.
CTTGGGCTAATTTGATTAGAAACAGTACTGACATAGAGGGTTTTGAAATAGAAGAAAATACAACATCAAAAATTCAACGTTTTGCAGATGATGTTCTAATTACATCAGCAGGATCTAATTCTTCTATGCAGTCTTTATTTGATAAAATGATGAATTTTTAAAAGTATTTCTGGTTTAATATTCAATGAAGAAAAAACTAAAATACTACCTATATATACACGAAAAAATACTCTCATTAGTGATTTTACTAAATATGTACCCAACTCAGGTCAGATAACTTATTTAGGTATAATACTATCTAAAGATATTAAATCTATTATATATAATAACTATAATACCTGTTTTCTTAATATACAAAATCTTTTTAATACCTGGAATAATATGTTTTTTACTATGGAGGAGAGACTTACAATTATTAAAATGATAATATTCCCCAAGATTTTATACTTAATACAATCAATAATACTTTCACCTACAAAAATAACTATCAAGAAACTGAATACACTAATGTTAAATTTCTTATGGGCACCTAATAGACCTAGGATTGCATTAAAGAAACATACTAATAGCTGGTCTCAAGCCGGTATTTCTTTTCCAAACTTTAATTTATATATTAGCTCTTCTATTATAAAAGTTATTACTTTTTTAATAGATTGGTCATATGTCGCAAAAATGGAAAGATTATTGGGAGCTAATTAGTATGCACTTCATGAAAATCTCCTTAACACATAAAAATATGATTATAAATAACTCCATGTTGTGGTTGCTAAAGGAATTTTGTACTTCACCTATTACACCTAAACATATGGTCTGTTACCCATTAAATATTATTATTAGTTATCGTAACTTTATATTCATGCACCCTAAGTATAGGGAATGGAATTTTATTGTATTCCTATAATTTATACTCAGGGTATTCTTATGTCATCTACTTCTGAAGGAGCTCATTTAGCTATAGATAATAATCTAAAGTACTGGTATCAGCTGATATCTGATAATAAAGTTAAAAATCTAGATTTCTTAAAACAAGAATTTGATCTAAGAGAAACTTGTTGGTTAGAGGTTCAGATCTTTAGACAACATCTCATTGATAGAATAGATCTAATGTCTATAACAGTTAAAGAATCTATTCCAAAACTGATTGATTACTTGATAATAAATTTACAGCATAAAGTTTCTGATAAAGGTAAACTTTCATATATACATAAAATTATCAGACAAGAAACTTTTTACAATGTAGATTCATATTGGAATTATTTCACCTCTATTAATGGGGACCCACCAACTCAACAAGATAAACAATATATATCGGAATCTGCTTATAGAACTACATCTTCCATTGTTTGGAGACTTTATACATGGAAATTTTTACATAGATCTTTTTATACACCTCTGATGATGAATAAAATTAATAATAAAGATAATCTATGTAAGAGATGTAATGTAGAAATTAATGCTGACTGGGCTCATATGTTTTATGACTGTATGAAGTTGAAAGAATACTGGAAGTCAATTAATGAATTTTTGCAGGCTCTTTTTACAGATAATTTCATTATTTCTAAGTCTCTTATATTATTCAACACACCTGTACCTCAATGTTTTAGAAAGATTAAGCTTCCCTTGTTATGGTCTATCCTAGCAGTGGCTAGGAAAATAATAACTAGAAATTGGATTTCAGATACACCTCCTTCGTTCAATGAATTTAAAAATGTTATGAATATAATGTGTCATATGGAAATAAGCACAATTAGAATGAGAACAACTAGAAAAACATCACATTTTATTGTATGGGATAATTTACAAAATTTGTTAAAAAAATTCTAATTTCAATAGCACAGTATTTTAGTTTAATTAATTGATCTGATTGTAGTGGATGTCTTTGTAAATACTTTAGTTGTTTTGTTGAATATTATAATAATACCTATTTTTAATTATTTGTATAAAATTGTTATGATATTTCTCTTATATGTTAAAACAATAAACTTGTTTTGAAAAAAAAGAAAGATTACATTAAGTGTACATGTAGTCTACACTTTGTGGTAACCTTTATGAATCCCTGTCAAATTTAAAGCTGCAAGAATATCAGTAGGAAAACTAAAATTAAGAGGAAGGAAGGTGTGAGTTATGTCTTTGTTGTCTGCTCACACAGAACAGTGCACACTTGGTGTAGGCTTTATTGAATCTGTCCTTCTGTCTTTTGATTCGTCAGTCTTCTAAAGTAGATCCATATATATAAATATGTATATATAAATATAGGTATAGATATATGGGTTCTCTCTGTGTTTGCATAATCTTAGAGTTACTATATATAATTAGTGTGGGGGGGGGGGCTTGAAAAAAAAAAATGTTTCAATTTGTTTTTTGGTTTTGACTTTTGCATACCCTGAGGCTATTTTCTGGCACATGTGTAGCTGTTTGTCAAAATCAGCATTTTTAGCATAAACACATCATTGTTTAACATGATGATGTTAGGTGTATTCAGTGTTTCCTACTATACCTACATATATATATATATATATATATATATATATATATATATACGATCCTGATACTATTAGCCAAAACTCACATTGGTCAATGCACATTACATTAACCAAATTCATCAACTACGGTATTTAATAGCAGCTCAAATTACCAACCACAAACAATCACAAATGCAGCTCAATTGGTTCACATTTGTGATCACTATATTGCAAATAGAAATGCCCTTCCCATCTACAAAGCAAACCTTAAACCCCTACAAAATCAATCACATGCAATAAAAATACTGCCAGTATCTATCATATAACACTTAACCACTACCCCACATAAGTCCTCATCCCTATATTAAAATTACTTGCATTATGTTTTTACGTGACAGACTTTACCCCCCCCACTCACCATAACTTATACATACTAACTCCTCAGTTGTACAACCTTGACCTAAGTGAATCTCCAATATCTATGCAATATTTCACAATACATAAGTTGACTATAGCATAATTTGATAAATCTCACTACAGGCAGTTTGCATAGGCAACTCTACATTCAACTAAATCACTTTTATCACTTCTTAAACAAATGACAGGTAACCAAGTTTGTTTATGCCTTTCTCTCTCTATATATATATATATATATATATATATATATATATATATATATATATATATATATTTATATATATGCAAAACAAATTGAAATGGGTACATATTTATGTTAAATCAAGTGTTTAAATGGAGCACCTGTTTTTCTTAGTGCACGGCAATCTCCATTCAGAAGCTCCGAGTGGTGTGTGACATGCACAGTTGGTGTTTTGTTCTTATTAGTTTCAAAATGGTAAATGTTCTTTCTTGTGGGATTATGATCTTTTTGTTTCACTGAAGTAGATCCATATATATATATATATATATATATATATATATATATATATATATATATATATATATATATATATATATATATATATATATATATAGGTCTACTTCACATGATTGAATTCTCACATGATGTGGGTTTCCCTTCTGCTGTGACTTGCTTGTAATAAAAAGAATTACTGTAACATATAGTGCTGATTGTCAGAATACTGATATTCATGTAGAAGGTACTGTAGTAGTGCTTCAAAATGTGGGTATGTCTATTTACATTTTTATGGGAAGTATCTAAAGTAATACGGCGGATGTTTTGTGTGTTCCCAGCAGTAGTGGCAGCGTGTAGAGTACTGTGAGGCAAGTAAAAGGTATATGCCCTTTCCCCAATGTAGTGTGATCCTGGAGTTAGTATATATAGTTGGGGGAGCACAGCCCCCCACATTGGGGAGTGTGGGGGGTTTAGCCCCCCACCTATTTTGGTTTTATATTGTCTGGCCTCTGTTAAGATGGTACATAAGTAGTTTTTAAGTTCTGGAAAGAGTAATTGGTATAAGTTTGCATGTCTATGGTTTACAGGTTAGTATTTTGAAATTTAGCATTGTAAGGTTTCAGTATTATGAGTTTCAGTCAAGTGAGTTTTCAGTATTTTGAAATTAGGTATTTTGGTCTCAGTCAAATGAAAGTCAGTCAAATGAGATTTCAGTCGTGAAGTAGAGCCATATATATATATGTATATATTACAGTTTTACATGTGGATTTTGTGTGCATATGGTTATTGTTTGATCAGTTTAGTTTGTTTTCTATTAAACTAAGCGCAAGTTTGGGTTAGGAGTTGTTTTAGGATGGCCGCATTGTTTTGAGGTCATCATTGTCTATGCTTTGATTGTGCAGTAGGTGTGCCACCTATTCACTTTTTTTTTCCAGACTATACAATGATTGTCCAGTAGCACAAACAAAATACTGTAGTTAGTAAAAACACCACCATGGAATGATTTTTTTTTAAAAAAAAAGCATGGTTTCATCAGAATGCAATCAGGTCTGAGAGCAGCTAAATATACCTTTTGCCTCCCACTGATGTGCCATTTAATTTACCTCAAAAATGGGACATGGAGGTGGGCAAGGTAGACATGGAGAGAGATGGAGAGGGGTGAAGCTAGGGACAGTGCAAGCAGTTTGATTTTGGTCCCTTCTCATCACACTGAAAGGAGGCAATCCAACTGTGCTGTGTGGCAATATAGAAAATTTTACTCTTGTTTCTAATGACAAAAATATGGCAGGTCTGAGAAGCTTTAGTAGATTTAATGATGCATTTTAATTTCTGCAAAGAACACTAGATATGTGCTTTAATACATATATGTATTTCCAACTCTTATAGTTAAGGCCACCCAGTGAAAACCCAGCTGAAAGTCTTTGCTATAGTCAGTATACAATACACTATTTGCAATAACGCAGTTCAGTGTAGGTATAGGGCAGGAAGCAGGATCTATATGGTACCAAAATAACTGTGACATTTACTTTTAGTGATCACATTTGTAGTCAGAGGGATAAAAGAGCATAAAAGCCATAACTTAAAAAAAAAATCATGTCATGGGTAATTACACAGTTCATTCAGCATTATCATAGGTCCTCCTGGTCCCCAAAGGTTACTTCAGCTGTCTTGGATGGTGAAGTTAGACACTTTAATTATACTTTAATAACTCTCTGCTTGGCATCAAAACAGTAGCACCTTTAAAGAGCTAACAAAGTAAGATCAATTCACAATCATGGAAACCAGCAAAGTGGTAATCTGCATTGCAGGAAAGGGTGGTTACCTGGAAAAAAACATTTACTACATATTTCAGGGATTACAAACAGAAGGCCTTAATAAAAACTGGTAAGAAGACTTTCATCAGCAATCCAGTGGTAGAATACTTTAAAGTGCTTCTGGAAAGGGACAAGCAAAATTACTATTATTGTCTGTTAAATGAAGGACACCACTTTTTCTGAATACTCTGACTCACAGAAGAACATTGTACATTTTTTAAGTATTATTTGCAAATGTAACTTGAAGAATTCAAACAGGATTCAAAACCAGCATCATCTAGGAATCCTGAATCCACAAACAAAAATAGCATTTCCCAAGACTAGAAAATGCCCAAATTTGCCATAAAGGAAGATGAAGTCCTAATACGTCTTAATTATAATGGCAGTCAGTTAATAAAATAGGTGTATCTTGAGGGCAAATTTTGTTTCCTGAAGTCATGCTGTTAAGTAGAATTTTGATTCCCAATTGGCTGTGCAGTCTGACTCCTTTCTGATGTGGGTGCTAACAATGGATAATGACTAGATTTATAACCAAGCAGAACTATCCCCTCATTAAACTAAAGACAACTGAAAACTGTCCAGTGCTCAACAACTAGACAAAACCACAAATGACAAGACAACAAAGCAATAATTACCATCTGTATTTACAAAATCATTTTAAATTAATTTATCTGGTCTGTACCCAAAAAATAACTACAATATTTACATATCCATGAAACAAAATTAGTAATGTAACAGTATTTATTTTAATATTATCTACTCTTCAATCAAACATAAATATTAAAAACAAATTGCAAGGTCCTTTAAGAGTGACCAACACTCAGTCAATAGCCACCAATAAACAATGTATCAAGAGTTTGCTACATTGTTTAATCCCAAAGCATATTATTATACTTATCATTTATGTAACTGTAATACATTTGTTATACCATCTAACTATTGTGCTCAGTTAAGACTGCAAGGTAGCAAGATCTTGATAATTACATTCTACTTATCTTAACTTACAGTCATGTGGAAATGTATCAGTCATAAAATATGAAAAAAAAAAAGAATGCTGTACTTAAAGGCAAGAAAAAAAATGGAACGAGGAAGTGACAGGACGGATCTCTGTGTAGTGATAGCATTAAGCCAGTCAGAGAGACTGACACACAGACACACCCATGAGCTCACGCTCTCACATGCCCACACACACACATTCATATACAGCAACATAAATTGCTGTAAACTGAGTTTATTATAAAAAAAAATTTATATCCATTCTTCACAGCTATTAAATTAAACTAATATACTGCTGTTGACATTTTAGTCCATGAAATGCCAGTATGCAGCCATGTGGCACGCAGTCACAAGAAAACATGATGGCAAATGGGTGTGGCACATTTGGTCAGTGTTTACCTGGCCAGTAATGCTAAAGATTGGAAATAAGTTTTTGTTTGATGATGGTCACTGCAGGCAGCATTCTTCTTTCCCCAGCTCCTGAGGCACAGTGACCTCAGAATTGATTATAAAAGTAAAAAGGGTGAAGCCACCTATGTAGATATTAGTGGTGTGCATGCCCTCCACAGAAATCCATTTTTTTAGCTCTGCTTTAAACCATTTTATTAATTCAAAAACAGAAAACAACTAAATAGATATCAAATGGATTTTCCAAGCTTGATCAAATGCCAGTCACAAATATTGACAATTTTGTTTGATTGTGTACTGGTAGAAGCAAACCGTGCTGTGCTAAATATAAATTATGATGCAGTAAAAGGATGTTTATCCTTTCTAACGAGGAATTTCATTCACATTAGCATGGGCACAGCATCTGCTAAAGATCTGCCTTTAAATACAGGATTAACATTAGGAAGGTGCCAATATTCTGGCATACAGCTGTTACATGTAAATTTTATTTATTATTTGTTTACTGGGAAAGTCCGACTTGAAATGAGCCAATTTAAAGTGGAGGCCCAGGGAGAAACACTCCAGACACATGTCTTTGTAACATGGGAGGAAACTGGAGCACCCAGAGGAAACCCACACTAATGCAGGGAGGACATAAAGACTCCACACAGAAGGCACCCCAGCCAAGAATTGAACTGGAGAACCTCTTACTGTGAGCCAACAACACAAACCGCTGCACCACTGTGCCGTAAAGTTATTAAATAACAGATATCAGACTTCATCAATACAAGAGGAAAAAATGCCACTTTAGGAATATCTCCCCTCCTTTACAATTCATAAAATAAGCATACTGTAAGTAAAACCTGATTAGATTAAAGAGACATGGCCGCCACATAACTCATGCTATGTCTTTAAAATTCCTCCATCTTGATGCCATTGCCAGAGCTAACTTAACAGCTATTATCAAGAATATCAAAGAGATAACTGATAGCAGGAGTAAGTGGTCACTATCTTGCTAAATAAAGGGTTCACTAAACTGATATATCAAGTTCTAGACTAAATGCTTTGAAGCGTTCTCTTTCTAGAATGCTACATGAAACTGCTGTCAGCCATTTTGCTTCAGAGCACCAAACAGAATGGCCTCATAGTTTATGTATTTATTTATTTGTTTTTCTTTGATTACTGGGAAAGTCTTACTGGGCAAAGCTCCTTTTTAACAAGCACCTGTGGAGAAAAGCTCTAAACTAAAGCTTATTTTCAGTGAACACCTGTGGAGAAAGGTTCCACATTACATACATTTGCGCAAGAAGTTAGCATGACTTACCAGTAAAATATAGAATATAACACTAATGCACATAAAATTTAATAGCTGATCACCATGTTATATCCCCAAGCTAGTGCGTATAACATGCAAGCCTACTCACATCAGTAGAACATTATTTTACAGTGAATGTATATTGTCACACTTTAATTTTAGTAAATGAGGCATATACATATTTTATCCAAATAGTTAAAATACAGTTGAGAGCTGTAAACAGGAGAAAATAAATGTATGGATATTTTTATGAAATCAGTTTAACTGCATAAGAAGAGGACTTTATTTTTGGGTTGATAGAAGAGAAAGACTCCTGTTGACACGTCTGTTTTCAATGAAGATTCAAATTGTAGGCAGGATGAGATGTTGAGTACGAAGAAGGCCCTGGGGATTCATAGATAAACTACATGACTTTAGGTCTGACATGATGCCAAAGCTATGTTTGCACTCTCAAAACTGTACATAGTGTAGGAAATCAGAACAAATCTTTTTAAAGGTATATGACACAATTGGTCACTCCCTCTAGGTAAGCATGCAACCGCAACTTGGTACTAAAATATCCTAGGTTACTAGTGTCTGCTGAAGGGAACTTTGCTATCAGGTGGAAAATGCTCTGCCTTCTCTCTGTACATTATACTATGAGGATTATTTCACTACTCTTGCAAGATTAAAATGGCTTTTAAAAATACTGAGACTTGGTTTAAAGCTGAAAAAAGTACTCTGGTGATGAAATTTTATAGTGCCATCTGCACATTTAGCCCAACAATGGCAGAGACAGGGGCTAAAGCTGGAGGTGTCTTGATCTACATTAGCAACAAATACAACTCACAGTTGGATGAGCAGGATAATGCCCTGGACTTCAACCTCATCCAAGTCTTCACAAGGGTCCTTACCACGTCCTGGCCAGCTGCAGATAACCATCTTTGAACCACAAAGCTCATAAGTCTTAGCTAGACCTACTAGAGGTGCTCACCATCCAACCAGCTGTATTTGAAAAGTGTCTCAAGTGGTTCAGCTAGGACCTAGCTGAACCACTTGAGACACTTTTCAAATACAGCCACAAAACAGGTTACATGCCAGGTGAATTGAGGGCCCCAACCGTCATCCCACTTCAAAAGGATTAACTGACCCCAGGAACTACATACCCATCAGTCTGACAAGTCTAACATGCAAAGTCATGGAATAAATTATCATGGAAATGATCAGTAAGGACACTGACAACTTACAGACACTGGACCTGTCCCAATTTGTCTTTATTAAGGCAAGGTCTTGCCTACACAACCTGGTAGACTTCTTTAAGAGTGTCATGATGGCTATAAATAAGGGTGAAAATGGTGCATACTTCCTACCTTGACATAGCCAATGTGTTCAATACAACACTCCACTTTGGTATTGTTGACAAACTTTCAGAGCTAGGCATAAATCCCTGCATTACTCACTGGATTGCTGGCTGGCTCATAGATAGGACCCAAAAAGTCTGGATCAGTGAGACCACATCCACCAATAGGCTGGTCACTACTGGAGTGCCTCAGAGCTTCATGTTAGACCTGCTCCTGCTTGGCATCTAAGTCTCAGATGTCAAGGCTAATGTCAAAAACATCCTACATGAGGGTCTAACACACACAAATGACTGGTGCAATGCATTATAGTGTCCTTTGGGAAATCACCCACCCAAGTTAATTACTCCATTGATAAAGCACCCCTAAGAGTTGACCCTGTAGTTAGGGATCTGGGAATATATGTAGATAGTAATTTGACCTTCGAACAACACATAGTTAAGGTACTAAGAAAATCATTCTGTCATCCAGCTCATAAGGAAGGGTATAGCATCCAGGTCAAAGGAAGTTATAATACCACTCTATTAAACCCTTATCACACCCATAATTGAGTATAATATCCCTTTGGGGCATGCCACTTTTAATAAACACAAATATCAATATTAAAAACTTCTAAAACCTGTAAAATATCAATGGTAAAAATAGAATTGAAGTATAAAGTTTGATTTAGAGTTTGGCAATTCGGAGCTTTAAAACACTACTTTTTGAAATGTAATCATTTAGTCTAGGGGGTTTGTCAGCCATCAACTTGAACTGCCACTGTAATTCCCTATACTCGAACAAAGTCTCCCAAGGGCCACCGCATGAGTTCATGTGGACCTGTTCTAATATAGGTTCATAGGTGTGTACTAGGCTAATAGCTCTGGAGCCTTTACAAGCCTAGCCCATAGAAGTGCCCTGGCATCATGCTGCCAGATGTTAGTTCCCAGTGCCTGTATCAAGAACAGCCACTGGAGTGATCCCCAGGGTGAAATTTTTATTTCCCATACACTTATCAAGATATCTCTTGAAGAGGGCCAGTGAGGTTTTCTGCTTGACATGTATGGGAAGTCTATTCCAGAGAATGAGCAAAATAGCAAACTTAAAGTAGTTATGTCTTGTGTGAAGTTTTGAGTGCTTAAAAGAGGCATTATTTTTGTTACACATTCTAATGTCATAATAATGTTTGTACACTCTTTTTTTTGGCCAGTGACCTTTCTGTCTATCCTACATAAAAGGCTGCACAGTTCATGCAGAAACCAAGTGGCATTTTTATGGACTTAACTCTGTTGATATACCTTTTAAATATCCAATCTCAGATGTAAAAAAAACATCTTTTATTAGTGCACAGAGGTTAGCGCTTTCACGAATTGCTTCATCAGACCATCAAACTGTTGCCTATTAAAAACATACACATTTATACCCATCACATGATGCTAAAATAAACAACCAATTAACATTTAAAAAGACAAGGCCCAATAAAGACACACGAAACTGCCTTTCATAGAATTACATGTACAATTATTAAAAATATATACTAATGCAACTATATTTAGTTAAAAATAGCAAATAAGATTGAAGGTCCGACATAAATTATGCAAATACATGTGCAGTATATAAATAAAATAAAATACCTGCACTCTTCACGGTAGTATTATCAGACATGTAAAATAGACAAATTAAAGAGCTCGAAACCTATACAGTGAGATAGGGCAAATATATATCTGCATGATACTACTCTATCCACGAAGCAAAAAACATATGAACCGACAAGCCTACAATCCCAAAAAATTAGGGACACAATATTTAATACTTCTTGTCTTAAAACAATTGTGTGGACATAGTTAACTAACACAATGGGCATCCTAAAACGCCAAAATAAGTAATAGCCTATGAATACATATGGAATAACAGAATAAATTCTAAATAAATAGACAGACAAGTGTTGAATACATAACAACAAAAATATATAAAAACATATAAAAACTTTCTTATTTAACCATAAGACCTCTAGATTTCAAAGCAGGTTTAAGTGAGGCCTCTTCCTCTGTCTGCTCTTAGTCTTAATATCCAATTTGTTTCCTTCTTTTCAGTACCATTCCTTATGTTGCCTTCCCTAATAAAAGACGTTTTTACATCTGAGACTGGATTACTATACGTTACATGGTTGCCTCTTCCTCTATTTTTGGTTTGGATTTATTGTTCTATTTGTTTTGTGTGGAGAGGCATTCATTCTGTTGGGTGTGACTTGTGTTTTATTATTTACTTACTCCGTACGCACACCACAAGGAGACATGTTTGATGGGACTGATGATATAGAGTTGGAATACAGACCGGTCGGGTCTGTGAGAGGCGAGGAGAACACTGTGGTTGATGATAGATCAACCAGATTTCTTGGTGTGGATAATGGACCTGTTGTATCATTTGGTGGAGGTGAAAGCCTATCAGATAAGTTTCTGGCATGTATGAGAAGTGAAAATAATCCGTTGCTCCTCTATGAGGATAGGAGCAGTGAATCCTTGGCGTCTTTGAGTAATGAAGAACTGGAGTCATTACAAGTGTCTGTAGAGAAGTTAGAGATTGATTCCTTGAAATTTAAATGCCTCTCTACACAACAACAGCATTTTGAGGTTTGTTTAAGTAGAGGCGGCATTCCGAGAGGGTTGCATGTCTTAAAAATGCCCGCTTATGGTTAACAATACCCAGAACTTCTTGCCAGGTGGCAGAAGTTAAATATTGAGGTGAGCATGAATTATTTGAAACTGTTGATCAAATTTTTTAAACCTGAAGAAGAAACATTGAGGCAATCCATTATAAAACAACAGCAAACGTTGTACTCTCACTTTCCCATAGCTATTGTTGATCGTGCCTTGGCCAATACTTTAGATGGCATTTTAGTTTATGAAAGATGCTTGCTGCAACAGAAACGCAGCAAGATAGATAGGGATACCCAAAATTTCCAACAGGGGCATGTCTTTACTTGGCCAAGAGCCAACCAAGTTGAAAGACAAACTAATTCTGAAGCAAGGAAACCACACAACGTTAGCAGACAAATTAATATTAGAAGTTGTAGTGAGGCCATTAACACTGAGAACAATAACATCAGTGTCAGTATGCATCAAGAATTAGGTACTGATTTGACTGATAAGGAAAAGAGTAGCAATGACAATAACAACAGAAGTTCGGACAACGCCACTAGTCTGATGAATTTGACCAAAGAACAGCAGACAGTTGGTACGGATTGGCCTGCATTAACACAAACAAGACTTTCATGTAGTTTGTTTAATAGCTGTAGAGCTAATAGTAATCACAATGAACCTGTTGTACGACCGAAAATGTCTGTGAATGTCAGTGCAACATTAAAACCAGATACAGTCAACAGCCAGAATAATGCCGTGGTTTTTCATCAGTTCCCCCTTCCCATCTCGGTGGAGAAGGGGGCGAGGAGAGACTGTTCAGCCAGCTGAGGGAGACAGAAACGGAAACTCTCAAAAGAGAGAGATTCGAACCACTCTTTCAAATGAGTGTGGAATCAGATGAAAACTGTTTAGTTTGGAACATTTCACAGAGAATGTTAAATGATGATGAATTTAGAGTTTTAAATAAGGGTCTTAATTTTATTCCCACAAAACAAAATAGACTAACAGATGTCTTGCTGATGTTAAGGTTTTTGTTAGGAATGTTATGTTAAAATATGAATTTAGGAACAATAATAATGAATATGATTATTCTTTTAAGAAACCAAGTGAGTATATACCGAACAACCATCCGCTGGGTGAAGCCTTCTACAAGCTAGTTGAGGATGATTTACATACTATGTATAATAGGAATACAGTAGATAATACAGTTAGGAACGGTAAATATAATTAAAATTTCTTTGAGAGGAATGCATTGGTAAGGCTCCAGAATAATGATACCATCATCATTCGACCTGCTGACAAAGGTGGACCTTTAGTCATCGTGGACATAGAATATTATCGTAAAGCCTGAATGGCATGTTGAGTGACTCCAAATATTATGATATTACCAGTAAAGAAAAGGCAGATGCCATTAAATATGTTTTTTTTATGATGGTGGATGACTTGATTAAGAGTCATGCTATAACTGAAGATTTAGGTAGTTTTTTGGCAGTAGAGTACCCTATGATTCCAGCCATTCAAGGTTTGCCAAAAATTCACAAGTACAGTACAACCCCCCCCCCCCCCCGAGACCCATAGTCTCAGGTAGGGGATGGTGTACTGAGCCTTTCTCCCTGTATGTGGAAAAACACCTGCAACCCATTTTGAATCGTAATGAAATTATTCTCAAAGATACTAAACAATTTCTTGTAGATTTATATAGATTCACTAATAACTTTGAGATGAAAGCAGATATGCTATTTACTACACTTGATGTACAATCGTTATTTACAATAATTTCGAATGAGTTGGGTGTAGAGTCAATTAAGAAGTACCTAACTAGACACAGTGAATATAGTGAAAAGCAGGTGGACTTAGTCTGCATGTTTATAGAAACTATATAAGAAAATAATGTTTTTGTATTTGAAGAGGCTTTTTACATTCAACATGATGGCATAGCTATGGGCACTTCTTGTGTCAATAGCTACGCCAACATGTTTTTAACCTTATGGGAGAAACAAGTGTTAATTCTGAATGAGTATTTTAAGAGAGGTGTTTGGGTCTATCGTCGCTTTGTCAACGATATTTTTTCATTTGGGGGGGTAGCCCAGATGATTTGGGAATATTTGTAACACAGATGAATGGTATGACACAATACCTCAGATTTACTTTGAATTTCTCTCCTACCAATATGGAGTACCTGGACGTCTATGTGGAGAGGGTGATGGACACTTCTATTAACACTGGTGTCCATAGAAAGAAGTGTTATAGAAACACTTTCTTACATAGACAAAGTATGCATCCCCACTACACATTCAGGAACATCATAAAAGGACAAGGAATGATAATTTCTCGTCTAAATGTGACAGACGCTGGGTATAAGCAAGAATTAAGTGTGTTTAGTGATAGGTTACTCAAACATGGTTATAGGAAGAAAGAAATAGAATGTGGTTTGATAGGTATTGACTCTCTTAGTAGAGCTGCACCCTACTTTTCGGAACATATTGAAGTTGAAAATACATATAGGAGGCAATCTTAGAGGCTAAAAATACCCATGTTCTATGCCACCGATAATAAGCCCATATTGGACATTATTAATCGTCACTGGCACATTCTAACCACAGATACTGAGATTAGAAATATTGTAGGTGACAGCCCTATGTTTAGATAGAAGAATAAACCTAATTTGAAGAGATTGTTGTGTCATCCTAATGGGAAGCATGATACTGATGAATTCTTGGGAACTACACCATGTGAACGATGTAATGTTTGTCAATTTATCAGTAGAGGTGATAGTTTTGTACATCTTGATACTGGACAGGTTTTTAAATTTAAGTTGTCTGCTGATTGTAGTACCCTACATGTAGTTTATCTGGCTGTATGCCAGATATGTTCCGCATTCCATGTTGGTAAAACCAACAGGGTTTTTCGTAATAGAATGAAGGAACATTTGTATGCCATTAGAGTTAATTATAGTAACAATGCTTTAGCAAAGCATGTTTTGACCAATGGTAATGAACATACTTTTTTTTTCATGGTGATTGATATTGTGGTACCAGCCATTAGGGAAGGCAACATAAGGAATGGCACTGAAAAGAAGGAAACAAATTGGATATTAAGACTAAGAGCAGATAGAGGGAGACATCTCAATGAGAAGGCCTCATTTAAACCTGCTTTGAAATCTAGAGGTTTGTTTGTGTCTTTCCGCTTTTCCCGGTTAGGGGTCACCACAGCAGAACTCCAGTCCGCTAATGATTGGCAGTAGAGTTTTACGAGCTGGCTTGCCGACATAATGCACAACCTTCACCGAAGGAACACCCATTCACGCATGTCACCACACAGAAGACGCTCTAACTGAGAATCGAACGGGCAACATCTAACTGTGAGGTGACAATGCTACCGCAGCACCACCACCGCAGTAAAGTTTTTATATGTTTTTATATATTTTTGTTGTTATGTATTCAACACTTGTCTGTCTATTTATTTAGAATTTATTCTGTTCATTCCATATGTATTCATAGGCTATTACTTAGTTTGGCGTTTTAGGATGCCCATTGTGTTAGTTAACTATGTCCACACAATTGTTTTAAGATAAGAAGTATTAAATATTGTGTCCCTAATTATTTGGGATTGTAGGCTTGTCGGTTCATATGTTTTTTGCTTCGTGGATAGAGTAGTATCATGCAGATATATATTTGCCCTATCTCACTGTATAGGTTTTGAGCTCTTTAATTCGTCTATTTTACATGTCTGATAATACTACCGTGAAGAGTGCAAGTATTTTATTTTATTTATATACTGCACATGTATTTGCATAATTTATGTCGGACCTTCAATCTTATTTGTTATTTTTAACTAAATATAGTTGCATTAGCATATATTTTTAATAATTGTAGATGTAATTCTATGAAAGGCAGTTTCGTGTGTCTTTATTGGGCCTTGTCTTTTTAAATGTTAATTGGTTGTTTATTTTAGCATCATGTGATGGGTATAAAAGTGTATGTTTTAATAGGCAACAGTTTTATGGTCTGATGAAGCAATACGTGAAATCGCTAATCTTCTTGCACTAATAAAAGACATTTTTTTACATCTGAGACTGGATTACTATACGTTACATGGTTGCCTCTTCCTCTATTTTTGGTTTGGATTTATTGTTCTATTTGTTTTGTGTGGAGAGGCATTCATTCCGTTGGGTGTGACTTGTGTTTTATTATATACTTTTTAAATAGGTTTGGTATTATATCTTTAAATTATTATCATTATTTTCTGTTAATTAATCAGTTAATTGTTTCTTATTGAGTAATGTGGTTCTTATTTTTAGTATTTATTGGAGATAGTTTGTCAAAATGTTTAGTTCTGATGAAGTCATTAACATTACAGGAAGAAAACATTTAACTTCTTCATTTCTTGCTCCAATAAAGTGACCATACACCTTTGGTGGTGATTGGATTTCTTAAGAGCATTACGGTTTGGCAGGGCTTGTTTTTGGTTCTAGGTGTTATTAGCTTGTCTTGGCTGGTGATTTATGCAGTATCTTAACGATTATGCCAATTCCCAATCCCCTTGTTGCGGGTTAGACAGCAAAAACAAATAGCTGTACAACCAAAGTGTAATGTCCATTAGCTCAAATAATTAAGCAAGTGAATGTTGTTTGCCTATGTGTGGGTTCAAGTCGCAGTAATGCATTATTCAAACACACTTTGGTGTGCGTGGATTATTCCTTTAAATTGTGGGTGTTGTAGCAGGTAAAACCCTTTGAAAGAAGGGGAGACTGGGAAATGAGTTTAGAGTATTGTGAGTTACTGTGGCAACTAAAGTTTGGTGCCTGTTCAGCCCCTGCCTTAAATGAACATTACTCTATTCTACCAGCTCTGAGGAAAAAGACTTTAAAATAGAATTATGCTGTGTTTCTATATATCCATGTTTAATAAACTTGATGTCACATATTTTAATTACTTGACCACATTCTGTTTTCTGTTTTCAGTTTTTGTATTTTATTTCTGTTTTTTGGCATGATTGCTGCTATACTTTTTTTTATAGAATCACTTGACTGCATTCATTAATCACTTGAATGGTTTTTGACCAATGAAGAATTGTCATTCTTAACTAGTTTGACTATTTAAGGATTGATTAATTAGTGCTGTGTTATTCTGATGAAGCTCCCTTGTGGAATGAAAGCACTAGATCTGTTGATGTGTTGGATATATTACAGGACTCATTTTATATTACTTCTGCAATCTGGTGGATTTTTGGACTTTCTTGGCAACTAGTGTGCCTGAGTATATTCTTGGTGATTTGTGTATCTTCACTGAGTTATTTTCCACCTTTTTGTTTTCAAGTCACAGTATATCCAATTTTGAGGATTGGGGTTGGCATAATGGTTAAGGTGTTTACCTCACAGACAGGAGGTACAAGGTTTGATTTTCACTAAGGGAATTTGGCAGGGCTTAAAATAGACCACAAGGGCAGGTAGCCTAGTACTTACATATAAACAGTAAAACAGTTAAAGTATGTATACCCACAATGTCTAGGGCCCTTTATACTACTTACTGTAAATGTCAGTGCTTAGTACTCTTGAAATGTTTAGCCTCCTTGAGCTGTCTAGTTTTATACTGTATCATATGTAACTTTGGCTTGAAGCTTTTGTACTCAGTCCTGGGTTGAAATTGGTTCTGTTTAGATATATAACTCAGTTGATAAAACTAATTAACTATTTAAGAAATTAGACAGCATTGATTTATAAAATTTGCCAATAAGCAAAGTCATCTTGTCATCAGTCCACATGATAGAACACAACCCTCTATTTGTAGGAGTATTTTAATCTGCTTTAAGTCTGAAAATACTTTGGGGATTTTTATATTGTAATACTTACTGTGTACTTACGGTGGTGCAAATACTTACTGTGTACTTGATCTAATAAGCAACTGCAAATTGAACTGTAAAATAGCACATATGTTTTCATAGAGATTCAACCAAGCTCTAGGCCTGCTGGCTTTCTGGATATTGACTACAGGTATAACAATACTTTCTAATGGCCATCCAAAAAAATCAGTGGCCTGCATAAAATGGGAAGCACTTACACCTGGACTACGTAATAGCAGCAAACTATTCCACACCTGATGAATATGTTAGATTACAAGCATACTAAAGCTCTTAGTATGATTCCTAAACAAAATCAATTTATAAGATTTATTCTGTTGGGGCAGATTAGATTTAATTGGATTCAGAATAGTCAAATTCATTAAAGCCATTTCATGTTCAACTTAATATGCTTCAAAGGCTAAACTTACTTTATCCCTTAGGATCCCACATCCTAAATTATGTAAATTCAAAAATCTTATCCTCCTATTAACGATGAGCCAGAAACCATCAACATATGACTTAGACATTTCTGCTACACGGACTCTAAGTTGGAAATGTCAAGAACTGAATAAGTAGGGTAACATGAACTATTTCACATGTACTGGGATAATAAGTGATGCAATAAAGTGAGAATAGCATGAACTACTCCAAAACCACATGTAGCATGATAATAAATGAATCAGTAAAGTAAGAATAACTAACTGAACTACTCTAGAAAACACATGTGCTAGGGTAGTAAGCAGTTCAAAAAAGTGAAAGTCACATAACTTCAGAACCACACGTACTAGGATAGTAAGCAGTTCACTAGAGTGAAAATAACATGAACTGCTCCAGAACCATATGTTTTAGGACAATACGTGATTCACTAAAGCAAAAATAACACAAACTACTCCAGAACCACATATACTAGAATACTAAATGATTCAATAAAGCACAGATAACATGAACTACTCCTGAACCACATGTAACTAGGATAGCAAGTGATTCAATAAAGCAAAAATAACATGAACTACTCCTGAACCACATGTAACTAGGATAGCAAGTAATTCAATAAAGTGAAAATAACACTAACTACTGAAAAACCACATCTGCTAGAATAATAAGTGATTCGATAAAGCTAAAATAACATAAACTACTCCAGAACCACATCTGCTAGGATAGAAAACCGTTCAATAAATAGATTGGAGATTTTAATAACATTGGGAAGTTTATCAGTCTGTGTTGTACTTCATGAAACAAATTCATAACTTCATTCCAACTATCCTGTTAGTATTTCCAATTACTTTTGACTCAAAAGATTTAAAATTTAGTTTGTCAGACGAATGACTTGAAGAGTTTAAACAATCTTTCAAATTAGAGATTACATCCTTCTGGATAGGAAGTATTTAATCATAAGCATTTTTAATGCAACAAATTTCAATTAAGATTAAATTGTGTTGGAAACTGCATTGAATGAACAGCACATCAGATTATCTATTTTGAAGCCACCAGCAAATATACACAATTGCAGTGAACAATAGTCAGAAGGGAAATAAGGTATAGAATGGTAAAGGTTCAAAGACAGGATTTTGTGTGGCATCACAACTAACTTTAAATCAGACTGATAAAAATCTATTGACATAAACTATATGTCCTCTATGTGAAAGCCATTTTAAAATCCATATAATACTTTATTGATGTTAATGAATTTGTTCACATATATCTAAAATTCCAGAATAATAATACCCATTTGTTAACCAGAGAGGCCTACTGAACACACAGTTCCTTTTCAAGGACAACCTGGGAGCAATGTCTGGTTAAGTGACTTGCTCAAGGTCACACAATAGGCAAATGAGGGCTGAGGTAATCAAACCCTGTACCACAGGAACTACATATTGCAACCCTAACCTCTGCTGTTGAATAATACATTGTTTTTGTTAAGCCCAATGAAACAGCTCTAACAGGGAGTTTCATCCCACAAGCAAGTTCACTAGTTCATAAAACTTTATTTTATTAATTTACACCATTTGTTAAGTGGTGATGGGCACTAATGTCATTAAACAAATTTCAATCTTAGCTCGGAATGTGAACACATATCAAGTGATAAAATAAGAATAATATGTACAATAAAAGAGCATGCTAAAAAGAAATGAATAGTTAATATACAATAGAAAAAATGATTTAAAAAGGTAGTCAACAAAACCCACTATGTAAAATTGTATATCAGTTACACTAGTGACATGTTAGGAGATAGGGAAGATATATTATAGTAAAATGATAGGCAGTATGTGTTGAAAACTAGGGAGACTAGATCATGCGATCTAAGGCAGAGTGTTTACAAGTATCTTGTGCTGTGAGATGTTTGTTAAGCTGAACTCAAAAGGAGGAGGAGTTAGAGAGGTCTTTAATATCTGAGGCCAGATCTTGGGTCCAAGGGTGGAAAGGGAGTGGTTAGAGCACTGAAATGAGGTTTTAGGTGCCTGCAAGAGAAGCCCTGAGTGGCTATGAGATCTAACATTATATTATGGTGCTTGTCTAGCAAGCTAGAGAAAAGAGAAGGTCAGGAGTTTCTTTTAGGAGCTGGAAAAGTTGGCAGCCATTTGGTTTTGTCTAGTGTAAGACAGTGGTGTTCATACTTTGGGGAAGGGGTAGTGAAGTGGCAGATGGAGTTGGAGATTGTTTGGATGGTGGTAGACTTTCTTTTGGAGCAGATGCTACAAGAGGTAGGCAGTACTCAAGCTAAGCTGGAAGAATCCCTTTGCCGATAGCATTTATTGTTGGCTGTGAGAGGAAAAAGGAGATTTTGATGGCCAAGAAGAGTCATAAATTTAACTTTCTTTGGGTGCTTTTGAGGTGATGGTGAAAGCTAAGTGAGGGATTAAGCCAGACTCCCTAGGCATCTAAAGGTCTTAACCTGCTTAATGACATTGTTAAGGTAGTCAAGAATAAGAACTGAGCTGAGGTTCTTTCGCCTCTTAATGGAGGTTCTGAAGAGTGTAGTTTTAGTTTTTGAGGAGTTAATTAATATTGTTTTGCTACTGAGCCAGTTAATAAAGAAGATAAAATCTTTTTTGCTGATCATGTTGATTTGAGTGTGTTATGTGTTTGGAGCAGAGGATAACCATACCATCAGAGAATGGAAGTTGGAGGAGGTGAAGTGTAAGCTTATTTATAATAATGGAGAAAAAGAAGAGGGGCCAGCATGAACCTTGAGGGACTCCTCTAAGTAAGGGAGTGGAGGATGATGCACTGTTGTTAAAACTTAATACAAAATGTCAGTTGAATAGGTAATTTGAAGACCAGGGAAGACTGTCAGTGCTAATTCCAATGTTCCTGAGGTGGCAAAATGGGATTGGGTGGTTATCCAGGTCAAAGGCTCTGATAAAGTTTATAAATATGGCTGCAGTAAGGAGGCCTTTGTCCATTGCTAAATGGGTGTGATCATTTAAAGTCCAAAGTGCAATGGAAGTGCAGTAGGTGGACCAGAAACTATTTTGCCTGGAAGAGAGAAGTCAGTACTGACTTATATAGTTTGAGAGTTGATTATAGACCAGTTTTTCAAAGATTTTTCCTAAGGGTAGAGAGGAAGGAGATTGGGCAGTAATAACTGGGTAGCTTGGGATTGAATATTCTGGTGAAAGGTTTGATTTTAGATGTTGTCCATATATTGGACATACAATTTTGAGTTAAGCACAGATAGTTTATATTTGGCAGAGGAGTAACAATGCACTCCATAAATTGGAACATGAACCAGGGGGACAGGGTGTCTGTCCCTGCAGGCAACTTTAGTTTTAGGTTTTCAAGGTGCAGCATAATGTCTTTGTTTATGATTTTTTAAAGTAGAAGAGGAGAGTATTAGAAGGGGATGACAGGGAGGTTGAGTAAGAGAGTGAAGCATTTGAGCTGGGGAAGGTGGAGTAGTGGAGAAGTGAGTCCTAAAGCCTGAAGATGAGAGGAAAAAGGAGAAAGAGTGAGCAATGGAAGGAGCTTTATGACCTATTAAGTGGTCAGCCTCTGCCCAGAGTTCTTTAGAGGAGTGAAATAGATTTAATTGATGTGTTCTCATATGATGGCTTTTATGATGTCCAATTGCTTGTTTGGACACGTTTCAGAGGAGGTTGTAGTATTGTTGGTAGAAGGAGTTGTGTCAAATTTCCAAGAGTGCCATGCTTTGTCTGAAAGATAATAGGGTTTTGAGTTCATAAGTATGAAATGCATTTTTCGTGGGCTTGTACAATTTTATGATTATAGGGAAGAATGAGTCTTGTAGATTACAAATAAGCTGGGTAAAAAGTTGACCACCATTGTTAGGTTCTGAGGAGGAGAGTATGGAGACGCAGTTGGGAGAGGATATATATGTTTCTAGTTTGATAATGTTTACTTGAGATTTATGGTGGAATGTAATGAGTTTCTGAGAGGTCTTTTTGCAAACAAGATGAAAGTTGAAACTTATAGGACAGCGATCAAAGTTATGTTGAGAAGGTGGATATGGACATGAGAAATAAGTGAGGGGTTGTCTGCGATTATTAGTAAGTGATGCAATGAGAAAGGGTTGTGCCTGGTAGGTTCAGAGACAAATTGTGTGAGATTAAATACACTTAAAGTATGCAGTTTTATTTATTTGCTGTTTCCTATTTGCTCGCCAGGCGAATAGACTGGTCTATTGACACCTTTCAATCATGACCCAAGCTCAAAGAACAGAAAATACATTATGGTCTTTCAATCAACAATATAATATACAAAACAAGTGCATAGCAAAATGCAGAACATAGTAAGATTAAATGCAGATGGCGTAATATTAAAATTTAAGATTTGGTAATTCTTGGGGGGGGGGGGGATTGAGATTAAAGTCGCCAAGAAGAATATGATTTTTGATGCTCCAAACAGAAGAGGTTAAGTCCTTGAGTTGGTTATTAAGTTTTTGGAATGAAGCAGGAAGATGTTAATAGGCAACAGCTCAAAGAATTAGGGAGGCAAATAGAGAAGGATTTGTGTTAATAAATTTAGTTGGACATCTGAAGAGGCATTACTTTGAGGTAAGCAGTTGTATGCTGGGATCTGACACAAAAAGAGTACTTCCTCCTTGCCTTAGTCCTGGCCTGGAATCAACAAAGTAATCAAGCCTGGGAAGAAGTGATGCATGGAGGGATCTTCTGGTTTAAGCTAGAATTTGAAGATAACAATGATTTGGGGATTGTGAATAAAGATAAAAGAGTTTGGTTGGCCTATTTTATTTCAAATGCTTTGTGCATTAATAAGGAAGCATTACATGGTATTTGGGACTGGATTTGACTCATTGTTACTATGTAAGAGTAAGAGGAGGAATTTAGGAAGTTTAGGGGGAGTTTAATGGTATGGTCACCAGTTGTAGTGGTATGATTGTTTATGTGAAGAATCGGATGAGAAATCTATAGGACAGTACTGAAGGTGAGGAGTGCATGGGGGGTTGAGTAGAGGGAAAGAGGAAGGTTTAGAGAGGTTGATGACTTTAGGGTAAATGGTGTTGAAATGAATCTGTAAACAGGTTTAATATAACAAAAATCAAACCACGATCACTGGGTGTGTTTATAAATGTTTATTAGGCTAACTACCATAAGGGCCTTTTTAAGCCTAGCCATGAATCCCAAACCTCTGACAACTTCTGATACCCTTTACAAGTGCAAGAAGGGGCATGGGAGGTCAAACATTTAAAGCAAAGGCCTGGGAGATGAAGCAATTACAGGTCATCTGTGTCCATTAGAGACAAAGGTGCCAAACCAGGGATGAAATTCCTATTCCCCATCAAATTGTCCAAGTTGCACTTAGATTGGATTAGGGAGAAACTCTGCTTTACATGGATGCGGAGCCTGTTCCAGAGAAGGGGTAGTCTCTGCGACACATACCTGTCTCTCCAGCAGGTCCTATATATATATATATATATATATATATATATATATATATATATATATATATATATATATATATATATATTTATTTATTATTTACTTATTGACATTTGTTGACCGGGAAAGTCCACGGGGTCAGGAACCCATTTTTAGTGGAGGCCCTGGGAGAAAAGCTCCACAATTAATACAGTCAAATAAAAAATATAGACACTTGACAAAAAAATTTTTAAAAGTGGAAATATGCAAGAAATTTAAAAAATAAATAAATAAATATTATAAAAGTAGAATACATAGACAATATAAAACGTATCAGTATGTATCAGAACTTATATAAAGTTAGATAACAGTTGGTAGTATAGTACAAAGTTTGAGTTGTTTCTTTTTGGCATTGCATGAAAAAAAACATGGCAATTCTTGCCATATATATATACATATACATATATATATATATATATATATATATATATATATATATATACACACACACACACACACACACACACACACACACACACATATATATATATATATATATATATATATATATATATATATATATATATATATATATATATAAGTATATGAAACAAGCAAGGTTTAAATCTTTGGAATGAGTAATTTATTTTGCTGTTTGTTTGGCGGATATGCAGGAGGTCCATCAGAGTGATGTCTGACAATGCCATGAATGCCAGGCATAGATCTCACCTTAACAGTCTGTAGGAGACAGAATACAGAGAGAATGCAGTGATAGGGCCTTCAGGTGGTCTGCAGTGGGCATGCTACTTATGCCCTGTATTTTTTTTAGTGAAGAACCTCTGTGGACATTTTGATTGTTATATATGTCTATTTAGATAGATACCAAATTATACTCAATGACAGGGATGATTAATGCTGAATACAGAGGATCAGTGACCTCCTTGGACCTAGATGCCATACCTTTGTTTATAAGTTGCGCAACACAGAATGATTTTGTCACTACTGTAGATACATGATGGTCAAAGGCTAGATAACTGTTGATGTGTGTCCCCATGTCCCTGACTACTGGGTGAATTCTTAGGGGTGTGTTGTCAATATGATAGTTACCAGGGGTGGATGACTTCACAAAGGATACTATTATGCATTTCTTGGCATTTAATTTTAGACCATGGCTCTGATACCAGTTGTTTGCCCGTGTCAGCCCTTCCTGGAGAACATTTGTGTTTGTGGGTGATTCATTGACACTCCTAATTTGCAATCATATGCAAATTTAGTCAGCAAGAGGCCATTGACATTGGCCTTGACTTCAGAAAAGCAAATGTCAAAAATGAGTGGTCCCAGGACCAATCCCTGAGGGACTCCACTTGTGACTGACCTCTTTGTAGAGGTGGACTTCCAGTTCTAACTTCCTGGATCCTACTGCTGAGCCATCTGGCTATCAACTGGGTGACATAAAGGTTTGTACCTAAACTCTTAAGTTTGTCAACAATGCCTGAGTGGTGTATTATGTCAAATGCCTTGGTCAAGTCAAGGTTGGCAGTGTGAACCATTTTTCCCCTCATCCATTGCTTTGGTGACCTTCTCAAAGAAGTCCACTAGGTTGAGTAGGTATGACCTGACCTTGATGAAACCAAATTGGTTTGCGTCCAGTGTGCGGAGGTTTCCTATGTCATTACTGATCATTTCCATAATAATTCTTTCCACTGCTTTAAATATGATTCTAGTGAGACTTATAGGTCTGTAGTATCCAGGGTCTGTAGATGGCCTACCTTTGTGCAGAGGGATGACTATTGCTGTTCTGTGTCTATGCTCTCTCCCTCACAAGTCTGTATATCTGGCACTGAGAAGGTTGTCAACACAACCACTACACCTCAAATACCACCCACAACTACACAACACACACTCTCATATGCAGAGGTTATCAACAAAAACAAACCCAAACAAAGGAGACCTCAGAGGCAAAAACACATGAGAACTCCATAATCCTCCATACCACATACCATGCATAGTCCACATACCAGTGTCTCCCAACCACTAAGGCCTAACCATAAACCCAACATATTAGTCACAGGAGACTACATTGTGAGACTCACAGATGTGCCTCTCACCATGCTGGATAAGGAGAAAGTCACAATTAGTTATCCGCCAGGTGCCAGAGTCTGCCATATCACACATGCATTCAAAGTCTCTCAACAACAGATACTGTTATGACTCTGTCATGGTCCATGTTGGCGTGAACGACTTGAGACGTACCACCCCGGACTATATGAAGAGAGACATGACTGAGCTCACTGAATATGTGTCCCAGGCAGGTATGTCCCTAGCCTTAAGCAGTATTCTACCGTCACCGAGAATGATGCCTCAATACAACAGAAAATGATTGACTTTAACAATTGGCTTAGTTTCTGGTGTCATTCCAGGGGGATCCAGTGCATGACAGCTTGGGAAGATATGAGAGACAGACCATGATGCTTTGCTAGAGATGGCCTGCATCTGTCTCACTTGGACTTCAGGCTTCTGGCAAAGACCCTTGCCTCCCCCATAGTGCTTATTTTAGGAAAAGTCATGAGGTCTATACTACCAACATAAAAATGTCAACAAAATGCAAATTAAAGGCCATGCTGCTAAATGCTAGGAGTCTAAACATGAAACTGCACTCATTGCAAACATTCTTAACCCTGGAAGATGTTGACATTTGTGCAGTCACAGAAACCTGGTTCAAAGCTGCAGAGAGCACAACAGCCTTACCGGTTATTCATCCTATCATAAATTCAGACCCCAAAATGTGGGCAGCAAAGCCAAAGGAGGTGGAGTTTCAAAATATATTAAAAACACACACACCTGTAGGCTGGCCAAATAGTATGATGCACAGGAGACACTCCAGGTGCAGTTAACCATTGGCAAGACCCCTATTCAAATTATAGCTAGCTACAGGCCCCCAAATTTGATTCAAGATGGCCATTCCACCTATCTGGACCTCTTCAAATATATCAAGATTCAACCCTTTACCCTGATCCTGGGTGACTTTAATTACTCAACCATAGATTGGACAAACTACTCATGCCAGAACACAAATGCCCAGAGATTCCTCAATTTTATCAATACAAATGCCTTGGAACAGCTAGTCAATACCCCCACAAGAGGTGATAATATTTTGGACTTGGTATTAACCAACATGAGTAACCATTGCAGCACCCCTACACTATCATCTTCCCTGGTAAGATCTGACCATAAAGTGGTCACTTTCAAAGTCAGCATCTCCCATGACCCCCCCCTAGCTAGGGGCAAACAAAAAAAACTTTACCAAAACTGATTACAACCTCCTTGAGGGATGGTATAAACAGCTTCACAGCCCCCTCTCCCTCTGTTGGAACTGGCACCAATGTCCAAATCCACACCAAAGTACTATATGAGCATTTATATAGAAGCTTGGAATCAGGAATACCTGACAGGACAAAATCATCCTCCGCAAGGAAGAGTAGACCTGTCTGGTGGACATCTTCAATAAATAGACTATTTAACAAAAGGAAGAAATTGCTGTCCAGGACCAAGTAGGAGTAGGTACCCAATTGGTAACAATCTCTCCTTAGCCTGAACAAGCAAATAAAAGCACTAGTGAAATCATCTAAAGCCAACTTTGAGTCCAAATTGGCCACATCTACTAGAGACAATCATAAGGCCTTCTTCACATATGCAGTCTCAAAGGATGCACCCAGATCTGTTCAGAACTAGTGGTCAAGGACACCACATACACAAATGCTGTAGATAAACCCAATCTACTGGCTGACAGATTCAGTGGAAAATTCCCCCCTCTGTCCCCCCCATCAGTAAATCAGGACATCCCCAGTACCTACCCCTCACCCCTTATCTCTTGGGAACAGGTCATCACTGCCCTCTCAAAGGAAAAAATACAGCCTCCATGGGACATGATAACATCCCAGGCTCCATCCTACATGAATTCAGGCATGAACTTGCAGCACCATTAGGCACCCTATTCAACCAAAGCCTGAGTACTGGCTTTGTCCCAACTGAGTGGAGGACAGCCACTGCCATCCCTTTACATGAAGGTGGAGCATACACCAATCCAGGAAATTATAGACCCATCAGCCTCACAAGTCTGATCTGCAAAGCCATGGAACAGTTAGCCATGGACCTCATTAACAGGGACATTGGCAAACTCCAAACACTCGACCCCACACAATTTGGCTTTGTCAAGGGCAGGTCACGTCTGTTAAATCTAGTCAACTTCTTTTAGACAGTCATCAAAGCCATGGACGAGGGGAAGATGGTGCACACCACCTACCTTGACATGGCCAAAGCCTTCAACACTTTTCCCCACTTAGGCAAAGCAGATAAACTCCCTCAAATAGGCATCAATCCATATGTTACCAGATGGGTAGCAAACTGGCTCACTGATAGAACCCACCTAATCAAAATAGGGGAAGCTACCTTAAGCAGTAGAACCGTAACGAGCGGCGTACCCCAGGGATCGGTCTTGGGGCCTTTGTTATTTGAGATATACTTTACTGAGGTGGGCTATGGCTGACCAAGATTGCAGATGACTGCAAGCTGGGCACAATCATCAATTCCCCAAGTGATGTGGACGTCCTCCAAGAGGATCTCAGCCAAACAGATGACTTGTGCTAGAAACATGGCCTCAAGCTGAATGCCAAAAAATGCCTCATCATCCCTTTTGGGGAGAGTGGCATCCCCTTATGTTATCACATTAATAACAATGTCCTAAGTACACAATCAGTAGAGAGGGATTTGGGCACCCAGGTTTATAGAAACCTGACTTGTGACCACCATGTTACTTCCGTTGTATGGAAAGCTTTCTACTTGGCCCATCTCATAAGTAAGGCTATCTCATCCAGGGACAAAGAGGTTATAACATCCCTGTATTCTTCCCTTATAAGGCCAATTATTGAGTACAAAACCACCTTCGACATGTGCCTCACAAAGCACATGCAGCAGCGGGAGAGACCACAGAGGTTCCTCACCAGGAGAATCCCGGGCCTCAAACACCTACTCTACACAGATAGGCTAAAATCCCTGTCCTTCTACTCAGTTTCATACAGACTCCTCAGAGTTGACCTCTGTCTGGCATACAAAGCAATCTCAGACCCTGCCTTGATGGGACTGCTGCATATTTGCAAGTCAAGCTCCACTCAAGCAACCCATATGTGCAACCTCAACCTGGTCTGTGATATCAATAGGACTTGTTGGTGGGACAGACTTGTGTCCCAGAGACTCTCCCATCTGTGGAATAGACTTCCTCTCCACTTCAAGCAGAGTACCTCATTATCCATTTTTAAGTGCAACCTGGATGATTGGATGGGAAACATAAAATACACCCCTTGGATTCCACTTGTGTCCCTGCTAGACAGGGGCTCTGGTTGCTGACTTGTCTAAACATGGGCTAAACTCTTGGCTAGGCTTATAAGGGCCTCAGGGCCAGTAGACTAGTAACCTCCTATGATCCTATGAGGCACGAAGCTTGTTTGGAGGTTACAGTTAAATAGCAATTCCATTGGGCCTAATAGGTCATGTTTCATGCTATTTAGAAGGCATCCTGGGACATTGTCTGGGCCCATTGATGCAGTGTTCTTGGCCTTAGAAAGAGCATTAAGGACCTGTTCCCTAGTGATAGCAGGGGAAGTGATATTTGATATCATTTCTTGAGGTAAAACTGGGGGGGGGGGGGGTAAAGTTGGAGTTGAAATTGTTGGCCAGTAGGTTTGCTATATCGCCTGGCTCAGTATAGGTGACCATTTACAATGAACTCTGCACACACTTGTGTATTTCCTTTGAGGTTATGGACATAGCTAAAGAATGTCTTGAGATTGTTCTTGGCCTAGAAGGCCAAATTTACCTCAAATGTGGCTTCGGTATACTTTATTTGTCCTCTGAGTTGTGTATTTAGTTTGATGAGAGTGCTTTTATCTTGCTGGATGCTGCACCTCCTAATTTTCAACATGATTTTTTTTTTCTTCTTTTGTATAACCTATTTATGTTGTGTTTCCAGCAGGGTGGCTTTTTTTTAGATAGTTCTGTATTTCTTCCTGGTGGGTACAGCTGCCTCTATTCAGATATTAACATGCTTATATAGCATTTCTGTGAACAGTGTTGCATAGGTAGCAGTGTTCTCATGGTTTTGGGGGGCTTGAAATTTTGCCATTTTATCACTTAATGCTAGGAAGTTAGCCTTATAGGTTCATAGGAGTGTACTAGGCTAATGGCCCTGGAGCCCTTACAAGCCTAGCCCAAAGGTTTCCCTGGCAACATGTCACCCAACATTATTTCATAGTGCTTCTGTCCGGCAGGGCCACTGAAATGATCCCCATGGTGAATTTTCTTATAGAAGTAGAGTAGCTCTTGAATGTTCCAGAGTTAGCTGGATTTTCAGGTTTTACTTTTACTTCAAAAGGGGACCATTTTTTGATCTGACCTTACCAGTGAAGACATTACCAGAGAAGACATTACACTTGAGGGGGCAGCACTCTCCCATATTAGTGAAGACCAGATCCAGTATTGTGTATTGACAATCTGGTCTAGGGAGTTTGCATTTACAAAATCCAGGAATTTCTGTGCCTGTGCATTTGGTATCTTATATGATTCCCAGTTAATAGTGGAGTAATTAAAGTCACTCATGAATATGGTATTGGGTTGGATGGTGAGTGTTTCCAATAAGTTTAAATACATGCTATGGGTTTCCTGGTTCATACAGGGGGGCCTATAGCTTGCAAGGAAGTGGTATTGGATTTTGTCTATGATGATTTGAACATGGAGAAGCTCAAATGCATTGTCCTGTTTGACCAGCCTTGACGTATATTTATTTTTGATGTAAATTGAGACACCTCCACCTTTAGTCCCTGTCTGTGTAGCAGCTGGTCTAAATGTGTGGAAGGCATTATAACCTTGCACTGTCTGTGTGCTATCCATGGCTTTAAACCATGTCTCAGTGACTACACAGACATCAGCATTCTGCAGGTTTATTCTGCTAGCATTGAGCAGCAACACCTTTAGACTGTCTTGGCTTTGATTTGCTATGTTGGAGATACTTTCAGTTTGGCATTGCTTAAAAAAGGCACTGTAGGGAAAAACAATGTTTTAGGTAATATTCAAAAGCCGAGAGGGGAGAGGTGCAGACCATCTCTGGCATGGCAGCATGGTCTGTTGGCCATATCTCTCCATGCTGACAAATATTGCACCACCTTAGAACAACACCAGAAACTTAGCCAGTTGTTAAATTCAGTCATCTTTTGTTCATACTGTGACATCATCCTTGGAGAAGATAAAATGTTGCTCAATGCTAGGCTCTTACCAGCCTGGGACACATATTCTGACAGCTCTGTAATGTCTCTCTTCATATAGTCTAGGGAGATATGTCTCAGGTCATTTACACCCACATGGACTAGGACTGAGTTATACTGGTACTTGTGGTCCAGTGACCTGAGTGCATGCATTATTTTGCAGATCCTGGCCCCTGATAATCAACTGACCTTGACATTCTCTTTACTCCGACTAGTGAGAGGGACATCAATGTGTCTCACAATGGGGTCTCCAATGACTAGAATGCTGGATTCTGTGGTGGCTTGTCTTATGTGTTAGAAGTAGGGGCTCTCTGAGATGTGGCTGTATGTGTTGACATGGATGTTGTTTTGAAAGACTGCATTCAGGGCAGCTGAGTGTGTTTGTTATGTGTACTTCATCTAGGAGGACCTTTGGGTTTAGGAAGGTTACATTTAAGTGCCTCAGCATATGTGGGTCTTTGTGTCTGCTTTGAATTGTGTGTGATGGGTGCAGCATGTGTACTACTGACAACCTTATTGACATTAGGAGTGCTTCTACAAAAGCTTTTGCCTCCACATCCTGTCTGTAATCTCATCTCTCACATACCATATCAGTTTATTTGAGAATTGACCGGTTGTCAGTAAACATCAGGCAATTTCCATATTGCCTCAGGATGCCCATATTCACCAAGCACTTAATAGAGATAGTGGGAAAGTTCATATCCATGGCAACAGAACCTTTTTTATTAATTAGATAGTTGGTGTGAGAATATAAAGTAATGTCAGGACTGTCCAGTTTGCAGCTCTGGGAGCAGTACGTATCACTGCAAACTAGTTGTCCTGTGTGCAACTAGGTATTGGTGAAATTTCAATGGTGTTTTTTTAGGAAAATGTCAACTTAAGACATCTGTGCCTTTACAGGACACTGTTAAACACTTGAGGGGAACTACTAAGCAGACACTGATGAGTTATGGATGAAGTATTTAGGCAGATGTTCTGAGTTAGAAGCAAATCAAGCAGTACTTACTGAACAGAAAAAAAAATAGCTTGTCAAGAATGATGAAAAGAGGAGAGTTGCCTGAATGGCTTACTGGTTATTACTAGTGTTGGTCTCACCACAGCGTCACTCTGCTGGGATACAATGCCTTTTGCTTCTTCCCTCACCAGAAGCAAAACAGTAACACCAATTCCAAGAACAGAAGCAGCCACAGGCTGTTTGGTGATCCACAGTCTTGCCCAGATGATGTAGGAGTCTGTAAGCTTGTTGTAGACTTTTCCTAGTAGATGCCTTGAATAGCAACCAGACCAATCAGGAAGGTCAAGCACAGATACTCACTGCCCACCCAAAACTGTCAAGAATCAATGCACTCTGCTCTTTTTCGCACCAGAAGCAAAATATAAGCATAAATTCCAAGCTGGCACATGTGAAGCAGTTATTAGGCTTTCTAGTGATCAGCAGTCTCCAGGAAATAATGTCTTTATGCTCCTTCTCTCATCAGGAGCAAAACAGAAGCACTAATCCCAAGTATAACTACTGAGGGGCAGAATTTGGGCTCTCCAATAATTGGTGGTCTTGGATAAGATGTTGCAGATTTTAAAGGTAATCCTAAGAGCTGCAGTGTATATGAGTCGATGAAGGGAAAACTATTAAATCAAACAATATGATTTTAATATTTGGCCAAGTAAAATTAACTTAAGAAAAGTAAATCTAGAAAGAATGTACCCCTTGCCCCAGAGTGTCCCCAGATATTTTATCACAGCTCACAGTGTTCAGCTTTGAAGTAACATATTTCCATATTATCCATTGTTAAAGACTCCCAAAACAAAAATAGACAGAGCAGTCAAAATAGCATGTTGAGGTAAGTAAGTCCTGCTTAACATGGCATGTGCCTTTTGTCCAGTACTGACAATAAAATTAATTAACACTTCATCCATATTATACCAGGATGAAACCTTAGTTTCATAAAGCTTAGTTAGGTATGACTACACTTTGTAACATTTGATTTTGGGAGAGTGCAAGTCACAAGTGAAAAATATAATACTAGAAACACTGGTATGTTTGTGTTATATATACTCATTTAGTTTTATTAACTCAACTAGTTCAAGAAATGCTGAAAGCTGTATTACAGAAATGTCTGTGTCATTAAACACTTAATTGATATAGTTCAAAAGTAATACTGCATAAATGGTGTGAAGGCATTACCATAATCGGGCATTCAAGAATCATTTCTAGATGTGTATTTCCACCATATCGTGTAGGTGAATAATGTAGAGTAGACGATAGACATAAAATCGAGGAAATCGGAAGCATTGCAAGGAAACTTTATTGAGAAGTAAATGCAGTATTATCAGAGCAGAGTGAGAGAGAGTTGTAAAGACTGGAGGTATAAAGAGAGAACAGAGTCGGTGGATAGCATATGTAACAAAAGAGATCGAGAGGGCAGGCAGAGTCAGTGAGGCGAAGATAAATTAAAACTAGAATATCGAAATCAATAGTGTCTTTGAAAGTGCTAATCACAAACTACTAATAAATAAACATAAGAATTTATGCTTTGGACATAATGTACAATGGTTCAAAAATGATCCAACAGAATCTTCACTCTGCTACAAAACTGCCCTGTCCTTGTTAACACCTTCTTTACTGCAGGTGTCCCACAGGGCTCTATACTTGAGAACATCCTGATTCATTGATGACATTAACACAATGCTCCCCCCTGTCAACCTTACCTTTAAACTACAGTGCCTCCAAATCCATGACACGTCAGGGCCAGTTGCAAGAAAACCTCAACAGCATTAAACATTGACTCAACAACAAATGCCAGACAATTAATATGGGTAAAACCGCTATTGTGCTATTTAAAATTTTAAGAAATTTAACAGAAAACAATCTAGCAATCCTACACTCACCAAAACATCAACCTATAAAGCATATTCAACAATACATATACCTAGGACTACTGCTAGAACCATTTTACAGTCAAAACCACATAAAAAATATAACTGCAAGAGTTAACGTTCAACTGAAAGCTACCTATGCAATCTCCAATCATCTCACACCTAAGGCTAGAAGGGTTATGAATAAAACTCCCTACAGTACCTCTCTATATTTCACAGCTAACACCCAGAACTTCAAAAGACAGATAATGGAATATGTAGATATACAAATTTTTCCCCTACTTTGAATGCTAAACCATTACACTACAAAAGGTTAACTGCCTACCTGTCACTACTAGATCAATCCTCCCATCTACTTCACACATTTAACATCTTACACTAATGATTCTGTCCTGCTCTCAAAAGTGCACTTATGATAAAAAAGCCCTCTTACATCCTCCATGTCCGTGAAGATAGTAGCCTTATTGTAAAAAAAAAAAAGTCTGGAAACCTGCAAAAAAAGCTTCTCAAATGTAGTTGCCTCCAACTGGAACCATCCCCCATTTAAAAATCAGAGATATTATTCAATACAAGACTTTCGACAGATAACTCTTTCTTCACCTAAAGGAGACACAGAAATACACATTCTATATAGTAACAGAAAACTTCTCACTACTTTTCATAACACATCTCCTTTTTGCTAGAACCTGTCATCAATCATTTTACTATTTCTATCACAGAATACTAAAAATCACCCTTTGTAGATATACAATAACTTTTTTGGTTTTAGTTTTTCTTTCTCTCTTCTTCTCTTGCATTGATTGAGTGACAAAACGTAATGGACATGTTATTGTATTTCACTCCCTACTTACTTCTGTTTGTCCTAACTAAAGAAGTTTTGTAAGTACTATCTAAAGTTGCAAATGTACTACCATAATACAGTTTGTGATGTGCACCTGGGTCATGACTGAAAAGGGCCCTTAGATCTGCCCACCTTCTTGGTTAACAAATAAGTAAATAAAGTACTATATATATATATATATATATATATATATATATATATATATATATATATATATATATATATATATATATATATTATGCACACAGATATGCATATACACACAAGACATACACACCCACACCCATACACACACACACACACACACACACACACACACACACACACACACACACACAAAACTTGTGAAATCTGTGGAAGGCAGTTTTCTGTCTAATATCATAATCACAGACATGTGTGTGTCATACAATCAGGCCAAATGGAAAACCGGTGTAATATAAAAAAATGAACATTTAATAGTAAATTAAAAATCAGTTGTCTGAGTGCAGCACACATTTCTTTGGTTCGTAGTTTAGTAGTGTATGGATTCCTATTTTCGTTTGGATATTAATATAGTAGGCATTCTTCAAGCCCCTTAACCTGTCACCCATCAGCCACCTTCTACATGCTGTCACCCATCCAGTTCCTTATGCTAGTCAGTTTGTACCCCACTCACCCTGTGTGGGAATCTCCGGTCTCCACCAGGGTTCAGCCTAGTCATACCTTTTTCCTTAAGCAACCATTCAAATGCATAGAGTGGATATTTGTATCCCATTGTCTGCAGACTTTTTGTCCTGATTGCTGTGTGCTTTGTTTCCTATCTCCCATAGCAGCCAGTTCCCTTCCACAACTAGAATGGGTGAACACTCTTCACCTGCTTACTCTCACCCACCCTGTATCTCCTTTTCAGCACCCAGGCTGCTAATGGAACCCAGGTCATCCAGGTCACAGACAGGACTTCATCCATCTTCACTATAGAGGCAACTCGTATCAAATGCATTGCTAAACCTTGGGGAATCTACATCCACAGACTGTCTATTATGTACAAGACTGATACAACAGAAATGCTAGCCTTCACTAGGTTATACCATTCCTGTGTAGCAGTCATATGTGAAACATTCTGTTGTACCTCCTGAAATATAATTTATTTCATAAGAAGCGACCAGTTCTCACTTTCTTCTCCACTCGTCTTCTCCTGCACCATTTGTTCTGTAATCTAGAATTAAAATCCTGCAAAAGGTTTATAATTTGCTGCATTAGTGATGCTTTCATACCTGGATGCCCCACATATTATCTGTATTGAGTAGTGCATGTTACATGTAATTTTGTCAACCACATGGTATCCTACACAGACATGATAAATGATGTTCTTACTACACAGAATGCTCTTGAGCAAGAATTTGTGAACTAATTCTGATTCTGGTAAGAAAGAAGAAAGCAAGTAAGTTAGTTCATGCAGGATACAAATTACTCTTGATTTTAAAAACAAGAACTTGAGAGACATGCCACAATGCAAGTGTTTTGATTTGTTGTAATGTGTGGTTCATCGTGTGAGTCCTTTTTAATGAAATTCATCAAATAACAGACAAATTACTGAAAATTATTAACAGGTAGAGAAATTTCAATCATTTTGAAATTGTCCAATAAAGTCTTTGAAGTTCATTTAAATGGAAGGAAAGCGGAACTTTCCTACTGTGATTTTTATCAGACAAAAGTGACATCCACTTCCTTTCTTTATTATTTTTCTATAAAAATTCTTACAGGTTTCATTTAAATGAGAAGATAATTTCCAACAAACTTCTCAAAAGCATTTATTGGGTATCTGATTGTAATTACCATGAAACATATACATGGATGCTTCTTTCATTGTCTGGAATCCATCTGGGTTCACATTTGCCTGTAAATGTTCCTTTTCAGTGTTACGTTTTCTGTATTAGTAGTCTATAAGAAACCTGCAGACAATTTCAACCTTACATAAATCAGCAGGTTTCCATTACCTTCCAGGCAGATGGGAAGATGCAATGATAGATACAATGACTAATAAAGGAGACATGCACTACCTAAGTTTGGATATATAGGTACCTGTTAGGGTGACTAAGAAAGTCACCCCAAGTGATAACATTTAGATATGCAAACAGATGATAACTTCATACAGATCTTTATTTTCTAACGGCTGCATTCTACTTCTGAGTCAGACAGAAAGAAAAAGCTGTCGGCATTCCTCAGGCATAAAGCCTGGAACCTATTAGCTTATAATACAATAAGAAGTGATGCAAATGCTGTCTGGAGAACATCTTTGGTTTCAGCTCCTGCTTTTTTTCCTACCATTGAAGCTGGTTTAAATTAAAAACAGCAGAACA
The DNA here is from genome assembly GCF_019279795.1 of Protopterus annectens. Lineage (NCBI taxonomy): Eukaryota > Metazoa > Chordata > Ceratodontiformes > Protopteridae > Protopterus > Protopterus annectens. Next base: position 68,826,332 of record NC_056747.1, read on the forward strand.
ACACAAAAGTTTTTTTTCCTATTCCTAGTTTATTTGTTAAGGACAACCATAAAGAATGCATTGCTTCCAAGGTAGACAAAGAATCAAGGAAGGAATAAGCTAATAGCAAATATGTTTTCTACAGACTTGATGATGAATGCATTTTTTTGTTTGCTGGTGTTTCATTATACTTAACTTGACACTGTTGCTGTTACTGCTATGATAAAGGGGGGCACAAATAAAGAGTGCACTTAATAGGACTGCCCCTATATATACAACATACAATACTATTAGTGTAAGAGGGAGGTGAACACCACAGTGCATGGTTTAGCAGTCTGTGTTCCCTCTCTTTCTCTCTCTATCTCTCTCTCATGGGCACTAAGGTAAGGGTAGACAGTGCAGCAACCCATATACCCCTTACATGTACAGCATTTACTTCTAGGAAGAAGAGGGTACAAAAGAGTAAGAGTACAACAACCTATGCACTTCCTATGTGGACAACACTACAAGTGGTAGCAGGGAGTGAGTGTACAAAACATAGAAGCCCGAGCAGCCCTATTTGTTAAACACTGTTAGTACAAGGAAGAACGGGGTCACAGTAAAATATGTTCTTTTGTTCATAGATATAACTGTTAACCTTACTGTCTAAAAGCCTTCAAGAAGTGGGAATGCCTAAAGCCATGTTATTTTTTACTTTCCATACTTATATTGCACTTATTTTAGAAAAATATTTTCTAATTGTAATGGGAAGCTTACTCTATAATCTTGGAGTAGATTATATAACATATGTATGCATTGTTTTTCTAGGTTCCCCATTGGGTATTCACATCTGTAGTGGCATGGCTCAGTCACAACCTTTTAAACAACTGGAACTGACATTGCCTTGTAGATAAGACTTAAGGTCACTTATTTTTAATATATAAAAAACAAAATAAGACAGTTCCTGAAAATGTATAGTTTAAGTTTTCCATCCCAATGATTTTCATAGAGTGAGAAATCATCAAATTCTCTCATATGACCTGTTCAAAGGCTAAAACATGCAACATTGCATACAGTAATGGGGTAGATCAATGCAGTATGAAGTAGTACACTGATCTTCATGGAATAACCAGTTATGCCCTGAAGTGAAGTTCAGTGCAGTATGAGTCAGGGTACTATCATAGAGGGCTCTGTAACTGGACATCCAATACTCAGGGTATTGTGTTATAAGGCTATGTAACTGGAAGTGCAGTGCAGTATATATCAGGATATTGTACTGTAAGGCTATGTCACTGAAAGGGCAGTGGGCTGGTAGTGAGGGTATTGTGCTGCAAAGATATGTAACTGAAATTGAGTGAGAGTACTGCACTATAAGGTTCTGTACCTGAAAGTGCAGTGAAGTATAAGTCAGGATACTGTGCTGCAAGGCTATGAAACTAAAAGTGCAATGCAGTGCAGTGTATGTCAAGGATATTGTGCAGTAAGGCTATGTAACTAGACGTGCAATGTAATGCAGTGTATGTCAGGGTATTGTGCTGTAAAGCTATGTAACTAGAAGTGCAGTGCAGTGCAGTGTAAGTCAGGGTATTGTGCTTTAAGGTTATGTAACTAGAAGTGCAATGCAGTGCAGTGCAAGTCAGGGTATTGTGCTTTAAGGCTATGTAACTAGACATGGAATGTAGTGCCGTGTATGTCAAAGGTATTGTGCTGTAAGGCTATGTAACTAAAAGTACAATGCAGTGCAATGTAATCAGAGGGTATTGTGCTATAAAGTTGTGTAGTTAGAAGTACAGTGCAGTGCGGTGTAAGTCAGGGTTTTGTGCTTTAAGGCTATGTAACTAGACATGGAATGTAGTCCCGTGTATGTCAAGGGTATTGTGCTGTAAGGCTATGTAACTAGAAGTACAATGCACTGCAGTGTAATCAGAGGGTATTGTGCTATAAAGCTATGTAACTAGAAGTGCAGTGCATTGTAAGTCAGGGTATTGTGCTTTAAGGTTATGTAACTAGAAGTTCAATGCAGTGCATTGTAAGTCAGGGCACTATGCTGTAAGGCTATGTAACTAGAAGTACGATGCAGTGCAGTGTAAGTCAGGGAATTGTGCAGTAAGGCTGTGTAACTGGAAGTGTAATGAAGTGTAGTGTAAGTCAGGGCACTATGCTGTAAGGCTATGTAACTAGAAGTACGATGCAGTGCAGTGTAAGTCAGGGTATTGTGTGGTAAGGCTGTGTAACTGGAAGTGTAATGCAGTGCAGTGTAAGTCAGGGTACTGTGCTATAAGGCTATGTAGGTGAAAGTGCAGTGCAGTATGAATCAGGATATTTTGCTGTAAGGCAATGTAACCAGAAGTACAGAGCATTGAAAGTGAGAGTAACGTACTAAAAGCATCTGTAACTAAGCATTACAGTGCCTGTAACTGGAGGGCATTTTGTTCTCCTGTCTCTTTGAGACTTCCTAGACTCACACACAGTTGCTAAATCCTGAGTGCACCTCTGAGAGTTAAGCATCAGTCTTCTCCCCTCTCCAATTGCAGCATTTTAAACAGAGTATAGCCTCACTGCCAATGCTTTTATTATATATAGTATATTAATGCAATATAAATCCAGGTGTGCTGTCGACATTGTTATTTGACATTATTCCTAGCACACTGATCAATATCCAGATATACAGTGTCCTTTTACTTACTTAGATAAGGACTGCCAATGCTTTTTATTAATGCAATACAAATCCAGGTGTGCTGTTGACATTGTTATTTGACATTATTCCTAGCACACTGATCACAGCCAGATATATATAGTGTCCTTTTACTTGCTTAGATAAGGACTGCCAATGCTTTTATTATATATAGTATATTAATGCAATAAAAATCCAGGTGTGCTGTCGACATTGTTATTTGACATTATTCCTAGCACACTGATCAACAGCCAGATATACAGTGTCCTTTTACTTGCTTAGATAAGGAGTTAACATCAAAAATCACAATATAGAGCACCACAGTTCCAGTCACTGAATGCCATCTGTTTAATCGCTGTTGGAGTAAAGCCTTCATTGCAATTTGCATGGCTATTTAAATGGAAAATAGAAAAGTATATATTACTCATTACTGTTATGTACAACTTTAATCTGATGAAACTCTGACAAGAACAAAAGTGTTCTCTTGTTTAAACTTAATAAACTATGGTTTTAAAAATCAATTCCACCTTGATTTCCATTTTCCTGTTTTTAATAAGAATGCAAAATGATCTTTGACACAAATAGGTTCATAGGTCAGTACTAGGCTAACTACCCTTGCGAGCCATTTTAAGCCTAGCCAGTTATCCCCTGTGAGATTCAAACCCTGTACCTTGCGTTTGAAAGGCAAACACCTTAACCATTAGGCCACCCTCCCAGTAATCTTACATAAGAAGTTGTAACAATGGCCAGTTTTAGTAATTCATCTGTCAACATCAAGAGCAGTTGGTCCTGTACAACTAGTTTTCATTTTTTGTTGATTTGTTCTTCCTTAAGGAAAGGGTTGCTACCCTTAAGGCTGGAAAATGATATTTCCTTGGTACTAGGTTATGCTGCGTAACTAGACATACATACAGAGCACTCTTGCTCAGGCTACTGTGTTGTAAGTTCAGTAGCTAGACATACAGTGCAATATAATCACTAACAATGTACAGAGCAGTTTGAGTCAGAGTATGGCCCCTGCAAGGCTACATTATCTTCTTGGTCATGACACAAACAAAGGATGCTAACTCACTTTGTATGATGCCATAAGGCAGTTACCTGAGTGTGCAGTGCAGTATTTGTCAATGGATGGTGTTGAATGGCTCTGTAACCAGACATGCAGTATAGTATGAGTCTGGTTACCATACAGAAAGGCTCCATAACTGGAATACAGTGCAGCATGAACTATGGTAGTGTATTACAAGGTTCAGGAACTGGACAAAGAATGCATCATTACTGAGGGTACTTTACTGTAATAAGGCCATGTAGCTACAGTGTGAGTTAATGTACAGTGTTCTAAAGCTGTGTAACTGGAAATGGAATGTTGTATGAGATGTACTGCACTGCAGTATTCTGTAACTGGAGATGCAGTGCAGTGTGTGCCAGAATGTAGTGCTATCAAGCTCCATATCAGGAAGTTCAGTGCAGTACTGACTTACATGTTATGCTATATGACTCTTTAACTGGAAATGCAATGCAGTGTGTCTCAGGGTGTAGTGCTATTAGGCTCCATATTAGGATGATCAGTGCAGTATTGAGTTACAAATTATGCTATATGGCTCTATAACTGAAAGTGCAGTCCATAAGACAGTATACTGTTAGCTTAATTTCGCCAAACCTTTTGGGTGTCTAATACCATGACAGGAATGGACCCCATTCCTAAGTCAAAGTACGATTAAAGTTCATGAAATTAGTATTGTTTCACTCTTTGATGTCAGACAAAAGTGCTCTTCACAGCACCCGCAATGTACCCAGTACTGACTCTTTCTATAGTTTTTATGGAGTTACATGTATCAATAGCACATCTAAATATGACTGTAAGTTCTTCTATGTGAGATCCATTGCTCCTATTACTATTGGAACTGTCTGGGTATCCTTCTCCCACATTGCTCTCATTTCTGCCTGTAAATCCTGCTACTTTATGACTTTGTGTTTCTCTGTACGTGAGACACTGTAATCACTGGGTGTAGCAATTTCAATGATCCACGTTACTTTTGTCTTCTTTTCATGGACTACTATATCTGTTTTTCTCACATCAATTTTCTGAACCATTGGTAATGGATGATACCATGTGATATTCATCATTCTTTACAATACTTTGTGGCTTATGTGTCCAATGCTTTTCAGCTACTTCAGTATTGTAATGTTTGCACAGTCCCCAGTACAACAGTCTTGCCACATTACTATGCTTTCAGTATACAGGATATCTGCCTTTAGTGTGTCATATCTAGCAAACAGATGTGTGACAATTTCCAGTTCTGTTTTACAGAACCTGCATTTGTCTGTTTCTCTTGCATATTTAATGGACTTTGTAAGTCAGTGTGCACATAGCTCACTATCCTGGGATGCCAATATTAACCTTTTATCTTTTGATTTCAATTCACCTCTCCTTAACCATTCTTGTTCTTGCATCAAATCCTGATCAAGATGAGGCTGTTCCTGGTATTTTTTGCAATTACCATAATATTCATGTCATTTCCTGACTTGCCTGATCCTTCTGCTTATATTAATTCTTTTGTGTTTTGTCACATTAATTTGCGGCCTGATTTTTATCTACTTCTGGATTTTCATTCCCACTTGATACTGCTATGCTTCTGCTGAACTAAGCAAGGAAGTTGTCTTAGACTTCTTCTCCTTATGTTTGAAGCTAGTGAGGTCAGCAGATATGTATGCAGTACCACAATTGCAGATTTATACATGTAATCAATTTTAAGGAGGTCCATACCTCCTTCAAAATGAGAGCTATATAATCTTGGTACACACTCATTTTTTTATATATCATTTGATAAGCATGAAACATTTGTCTTGGTGTTCTGTCCAACTGATCCAATGCCATTTCAATGCCATTTGGGGCCAGTGAATCACCCCAAAATTGTAAGTTAGAACAGGAACAGCAAATTGATTTATAGCTTGGACTTTGTTCCTAGATGTCAAAGCTGTTTTCAATATTAGCTCTAGTCTTCTGAAGTATCCCTTACTGAGTTTTATTCACATTTGTTCATGTGTTATTGCTGATCCTTCATCAGTTGCAAAATATGTATACACCTCTGCCTGCTCAAGTTCCTTTATATCACATTTCTGTCTAAGATTGATATTTTCTTGGTGCTGTAGCTTTCTGCTTTAAATGTTACGTTCATACATTTATCAAGACCAAATGACATTCTTATGTCATCTGAGAAAGTTTAAACCATCTGCAATTATGCCATTAGTTCCTCGTCTGATGAACTAGACAATTTTAAGTCATCTACAAGAAAAAGATGAGAAGTATTTACACTTGGATGTTTTCTGGGAGTTAAACTGTAAGCAAGACCTAATCTATTAAGTAGACAGCTCAATGGGTTAAGGGCAAAACAAAACAGCAGTGGCAACAAATCACCCTTGGAGTATCCCTCCTTGAATAGTTACCTCTGGGATAATAATTTGAGCTTTGCCATGGCTTAATTGTAAAGTGATTTGCCACTGTTTCATTGTGACTTTAAGGTATTGATCAATGTAGGATGTATCTGATACATGTGTAAGCAATACTTTATCCATGAATGTGGAATGCAGTCAAACACTTTTTTGTAATCTATTCAGGTCATACTTACATTTTTCCCCTTTTTACAATTCTCCATTATGACTTTATTTACCAACAATTGATCATTTGTGCCATATGACTTTCTTTTGCTACCCTTTTATTCTATTACCATATTTGAGTTTTCCTCAAAATGACTATAAACTCTGTCAGCATCAGTTCCCAGTATATATAGTTTGTTTATCACCAGAAGGCAATTTATTGGTCTGTAGTTTTTAGGATGGCTTGTAGGTTCACTCTTAAAGAGTAGTATAATTTTTCCTGTTGCTGACCAAATTAGCATCTGTTTGGGATATGCATATAAGTAGTTCTTACTCAAAGCAAAATCTTCTTATAAAGATGTTAATATTTTTAGCCAGAAGTTATGTATTGCATTTAAGCTGAGCTTTTCTTAAGTTTGATTCAGTTTCTTTGTCCTTTACTTCATCCCATTTCATATCCTGTACACTTGAATTTCATGCTGTTCCTTTTACTTGTATCCATTTAGCAGCATGGTTATGTTCCACAGGGTCTTAGTAAATATTTCTCCAACAATATGTCTATTTCTTCTTTTTTGGTGGTGTTTCTATTCCTTTTGCTTTCTTTCCCTTAGATAATTTTCTTCTAAACCAAAGGTATATTCTTTGCTCTCTGCTTCCTGCAGGCACTCTACAGAAAGTTCCAGAACATCTTCTTGTGGCATAGTCTCTTCAGTTACATCCTGCGTCATCTGTAGCTCTTTCATATGGGAACTCACTGGCCTATCACTCCACATTGACTGGGTCAGAGTTGCTGCTGTTTCCTGCTCCAGCTGAACAGCTGCACTTGTTTCCTACTGAAGGCACCGGAGTATCTTCATGTGGCAACTGATCACCTGTTTCATCATTAATTTGGGTACTCATTATTCCACCATGCTGTGATGTTACCTAAGTTGGATTTTGTACAATAAATCCTTCTCTTTGCAGGTAATCAGTAACATAAGTTTCTATTTCTTTAACTTCTCCATTACTGATCCTCTTTTCTACTTGTCCCCTTTGTTTTATTATTTTTGTATTGTGAAATTTTCCATTTCTGGATGCCTTTGCTAGTATGTCTCTTCACATATCTTTTGTGCTGTTTTTTGTATTGATTTGTTTTACTTTCTCCTTTACATAAATACTGCATCAATTTGAATCTCTTTTTACTGCCCATGTCTATATTTGTTCTTCAGATGTCTCCTGCTTCACCTACCTTTGTTTGCGGACTCATTCCATCATGTTGTGACATAACCTATGTTAGACTTTTTTCAACAAATCCTTCTATTCACATGTATTCTATAACTTCAGCTGATATTCGTTTAACTTCTACTTTACTAATCTTCTGATCTACATCCCCCTTTGTCATCTTATTTTTGTATTGTGAAGTTTTCCATATATTGGTGCTTTTGCTGTATTTTTCTTCAAGTATTTTTGTGGCTGCTTTTTTACATTGATTAGTTTGTCTTTCTCCTTTCCATAAATATTGTACCATATCAGATCTCCTTTTCTTTCCCATGGCCATGTTTTCTTTTTATACATTTCAAAAGTCTCTAGGTTTTGTTCTTTATATTTTCACACTTCTTATCTTACTTCTCTTTCCAAGTGGCTCAAAGTTTTTTTCTCTATGTAGATTTTCATGAATCTGTTGTATTAATGAACGCAGATTTGCATTTGAAGATTTTGACAGTTTTTCTTGTGTGACTATTTTTCTTTTCTCCTATCTCTGTCTTAATCTTTTTGATTTTTTTTATATCTGTAAATTCTGGATTTCTTGCATAATAGAAACAATGCATAATTCCTTCCTTAGCCTCAATATCCACTCTATCATCTTTATGGCTGTTGTTTGGGAATGTCAGTGTTTGTGTATTTTTTGTGTATTACTACTTCCCTCTAAAACATGAGGGCATCCTCCCCTTTAGCCTGGCCTAACTCCATTGCAGGAATGTTTCTTTCTGTTGAGGACTCTATAGTATCTTTTTTTCCATTCCTGGCATCAGTGTGCATATCAGGATAGGGCCCTTTTTTATCCTGGGACTTGTGCACCCAGCTGTCTTTTTCATTTTTTTACCCTAGCTCAATTCATGATGTATGTTATATAAAACACAGTCTATATATCAGTGCCAACTTGGTGAGATTTTTTGAAAACGGGGGCCACCACATAAAAGTACTCACCAAGAGTTGATGATGAATTCAATTTCAGCAATACTACTCTCCTTTGCTTGCTGATTTTGTCATCTTTCCATCTGGACACCTTTATCATCTCTCCATCTGGACTCCTTTATCACCTATCCATGCTGTAAAACTCTGTAAATGGAAGTGCAGTGCAGCGTGTGGCAAGGTTCTGTGATGTAAGGCTGTGTAACTGGAAGTACAATGCCATTTGGGTCATGGTATTGTACCTTGAGGCTCTGTGAATGGGAAAGCCAATGCAGAGTGTGTCAAGATATGGTACTGTAAGGCTTTGTAACTACATATGCAGTGCAGTCTGAATGAGTGTATGTTATAAAAAGTCTCTGCAACTGGACATACAGTGCAGTATGAATAAGGGTATTGTGCTATAAGACCTCATGATTAGATCTGCAAGTAGTATGAGTCAGGTAACTGGATGTACAGTGCAGTATGTTTCAGGGTATGGTGCTGTAAGGCTCTGTAAGTAGACATACATTGCAGCATGAGTCAGGTTACTGCACAGTAAGGATCTGTAACTGGATACATGGTACAATATGAACTAGGGTACTATCAATGTTCAGAAACTTGACAAACAGTGTAAATGACTCTGTGTGCTGTACTGTAATAAGGTGCTGTAATTAGACTTGCACTGTAGTGTGAGTTAGTGTACAGTGCTGTAAGGCTGTTTAACTGAAAATGGAAGTCTCTATGAGTCAGACTACAGTGCTGTGAGGCTCTGTAACTGGAAGTGCCTTATGTGTCAAGATGATGTGCTATCAGGCTTCATATCAGCAAGATTAGCAAAGTATCAGCAGCATACTATGTCGTATGTTTCTGTAACTGGAAGTGCAGTGCTGTAAGTCACTCCAACTAAAAATGCAGAGCAGTGTGAGTCAGGGTACAATGCTGCAAGTCTCTATAACTAAAAGTGCAGTGCAGTGTGAATCAGGGTACAGTGCTGCAAGTCACTGCAACTGAATGTGCAGTGCAGTGTGAGCCTGGGTACAGTGCTTCAAGTATTGACAACCGAAAGTCCAGTACAGTGTGAATCAAGGTTCAGTGCTGAAAGTCTCTGTTAACTGAAAGTGCAGTGCAGTGTCAGTCAGGGTACAGTGCTGCAAGTCTCTGCAACTGAAAGTGCAGTGCATTGTGACTCAGGGAACAGTGCTGCAAGTCTCTGTAACTGAATGTGCAGTGCAGTGTGAGTCTGGGTGCAATGTTGCAAGTGTCAACAACTAAAAGTGCAGTACAGTGTGAGTCAGGGTAAAGTGCTGCAAGTCTCTGTAACTGAAAGTGCAGTTTGTGTCTGGGTAGAGTGCTGCAAGTCTCTATAACCGAAGGTGCAGTGCAGTGTGAGTTACGGTTCAGTGCTGCAAATCTCTGTATCTGAAAGTGTAATACAGTGTGAGTCAGGGTACAGTGCTGAAATGCTCTATATATGAAAGTACAGTGCAGTGCAGTGTGTTAGAGTATTGGACTAGAAAGCTTTATAACAGGAAGTTCATTATAATTAGTGTACAGTACTATGCTATATAGCTGTGTAACAGGATGTGCAGTGTAGTGTCAGTTAGAATACAGTGCTGTAAGTCTCTGCAACTGAAAGGGCAGTGCAGTGTGAGTCTGGGTACAGTGCTTCAAGTATCGACAACTGAAAGTGCAGTACAGTGTGAGTCAGGTTCAGTGCTGAAAGTCTCTGCAACTGACAGTGCAGTGTAGTGTGAGTCAGGGAACAGTGCTGCAAGTCCCTGCAACTGAATGTACAGTGCAGTGTGAGTCCAGGTACAGTGCTTCAAGTATTGACAACTGAAAGTGCAGTACAGTGTAAATCAGGGTTCAGTGCTGAAAGTCTCTGTTAACTGTAGTGTGAGTCAGGGTACAGTACTGCAAGTCTCAGCAACTGAAAGTGTAATGCATTGTGACTCAATGAATAGTGCTGCAAGTCTCTGTAACTGAATGTGCAGTGCAGTGTGAGTCTGGGTACAATGTTGCAAGTATCAGCAACTAAAGGTGCAGTGCAGTGTGGGTCAGAATACAGCACTGCAAGTCTCTATAACTGAAAGTGTAGTTTGAGTCTGGGTAGAGTGATGCAAATCTCTGTATCTGAAAGTGCAGTGTAATGTGAGTCAGGGTATAGTGCTTCAAGTCTCCATAACTGAAAGTGCAGTTTGAGTCTGGGGACAGTGCTGCAAGTCTCTATAACTAAATGTGCAGTGCAGTGTGAGTTATGGTTCAGTGCTGCATATTTCTGTATCTGAAAGTGTAATGCAGTGTGAGTCAGGGTACAGTACTGTAATGCTCTATATATGGAAGTGCAGTGCAGTGTGTTAGGGTATTGGACTATAAAGCTTTATAACAGGAAGTTCATCATAATAAGTGTACAGTACTATGCTATATGGCTATGTAGCAGGAAGTGCAGTGTAGTGTGAGTCAGAATCCAGTGCTGCAAGTCTCTGTAACTGAATGTACAGTGCAGTATGAGTCTGGGTACAGTGCTTCAAGTATCGACAACTGAAAGTGCAGTACAGTGTGAATCAGGGTTCAGTGCTGAAAGTCTCTGTTAACTGAAAGTGCAGTGTAGTGTGAGTCAGGGTACAGTGCTGCAAGTCTCTGTAACTGAAAGCGCAGTTTGAGTCTGGGTACAGTGCTGCAAGTCTCTGCAATTAAATATGTAATACATTGTGACTCAAGGAACAGTGCTACAAGTCTCTGTAACTGAATGTGCAGTGCAGTGTGAGTCTGGGTATAGTACTGCAAGTATCAACAACTAAAAGTGCAGTGTGAGTCAGGGTACAGTGCTGCAAGTCTCTGTAACTGAAAATGTAGAGCAGTTTGAGTTAGGATGTTATATTATATTCTCTGTAGCTATATGTGGAGTGCAGTGCAAGCAAGAACAGTAGGTTAAAGGGGTCTTCAACATGACATTATTCAGGGTAAGTAGAAAAGCAGTGCATTGTGAATCAGGATTATGTGCTATAAGGCTGTATGTCTGGAATTGCAATATATAAACCAACAGAATGTGGATGGATGTGCCAAAAAATAAACTTGTAAAGACTCAGACAGGCAATCCAGTGGAATCACAATATAGTATGAGTCTGAGTATTGTGCTGCAAATTCTGTAGCCAGATGCATACTGCAGCATGAGTTAGAGTACTTACTGTATTGTAAGGCTGCATAACTAGATCTACACTTCAGCATGAGTCCTAGTACTGTGTTTAAAATATATGTAACTGGATTTACACTGCAGCATGAGTCTGAGTACTTTGTTGAAAAGATGTGTAACAGGATCCACACTGTAGCATGAGCCTGAGTATTGTGTTGTAAAGCTGTGTAACTGGATCTACACTAGAGCATCAATATGAGTACTGTGTTGTAAGGCTGTGTAGTTAGACCTACACTGCAGCATGAGTCAGAGTACTGTGTTGTAAGGTTGTGTAACTAATTCTACACTATAGAATGTGTCTGAGTGCTGTGTTGCAAGGCTGTGTAACTTTATTTACACTGCAGCATTAGACAAAGTACTGTGTTGTAAGGTTGTATAACTAGAGGTTCAGTGCAGTATGACTCAGGAGATTGTACTGTAAGGCTGAGTAGCTGGACCTTTACTGCAGTATGAATCAGTGTACTGTGCTCTACAAGGCTGTGTAACTAGATAGACAGTGTAGTATAAGTTAGGTTATTGTGATGTAAAGTTTTCCTACTGGACGTGCAGCTCTGTGCTAGAGTACTACATTGTTGAGACTCAAAAAGTGGAAATGCAATGCAGCATTTATTTATTTATTTAATTTGTTTACCGGGAAAGTACTATTGTTCTGTGCAAGACCCCTTTTCAGTGATGGCCTGAGTAATAAAGCTCCAACACAAAACCTTCAAAAGAGGCTGTAATAAGAAGATGTACTAGAAGAATCCATAAATAAATTGTTTGGAGTGCAGTTGATTAGCTTTGTGCTTCATTTGCAATTGTCTTAAGTGGGTCCATATATGATAGAGAAATACATTCATCAAGCAGTGCCTTCCCAACCTCTGGGACAGACTCCTCTTGCATATTAAGCAGTTTGATACATTATCTTGCTTTATATGGAACTTGGATAACTGGATTGGTTCTTACAAATTCAGCCCAGGTTTAACTGGCCTAGCCCTCTTCAACTGAAGGGTAAGGTTTAATCGGCTTGAATTTTCCTATGATTTCTATGAAGGTGAAAATAGGACCTTGGATTATAAACTTAAATATAGTCAAAGAAACTGACGCATATGTGTATTGAAACTATATGAAGCACCTCAGGAAAAACCTCTGACAGGGTACTAGAGAAGAAACTCTGGCTAATAGCCAAACCTCTAAATCAGAGGAAACATTGTAAATTCTGAGCAGATGCCAAAATGGCCTAGCAGCTCTTTAGCCTTGCACAGATGAGTGTGAGGTTATTGACATTTGATAATCCAGTCTACATTTGTGTTCTGGGTGTGGAGAATGCTTACAATGTCCAGTTCTTGCATGTGGTGTGGGGGATGCATGGGGGGGCTGAACAACTGCTGAATGCTCTCTGATCCCTATATGAGTAGAATGAGAGCTGTGTTTGGAATCTTGGTATAAAGAATAATTTGTTCAAGGTGGACATCTGGCTCCATTGAGATTGCATCTAGACCCATTCCTGTTTGTGATTTGCATGGCAAGGGTATCAAGGTACATTCAAAGCTGGAAAGGCTGCTGGTCTGCAAAACTAAATATGTCTTCCCTGCTGTATATATGTTATTCATGTGGCGATATTTAACAATGACCTCCAAAACACAATCTTTGGATTAATTTCTGATGGTAGTGAAATCTGAATGAAAATCATCACCTTCAATTCAGAGTTCAGCGTGATTTACTGGAAATGCGTGGAATCTCTCTGGCTGTGATAGAGAGCAGCTGCCTTCATCAGAGGAATTTAAGTACCTTAAGGACTTAATTGCAAGAAACAGCAAACAGGAGTGGGACACTGAAAAGTAGATTGGAGGAAGAGCTGTAATATTAGTGAAAATGAACCAAACAAGAGTTTGGAGGATGGAGATGAAATCTTAAAGTGGCCAACCTCCCCCATCCTAGCTAATGGTCTTGAGCAATGGAGAATGACTGAATGAGGGAGGCCATCAGTGAAAACAAACAAAGGTGGCTTCTCCATGGCATCACTGGACTTACTGTGCCTGATTATGAGGAATTGGGCTGTCTGGAGGAGAGTCAGAGTAAAGCTGATACTTGAAGGAAATTACAGAAGCTAGCTGACTTGGTCTGGGCCTCTTTAAGGATGCCTCCTGGATGACCCCTTTTGGATTTGAACTGAGGATGTCCCATTTAAAGAACATGACAAGACAGACTCAGGGACACTGGTAGGATTACATCTCAGGTGTGATCTGGACCTGATGGGGATCTTCCTGAGTGAGCTGAACTCTGTTGTTGGTGAAACAAAAGCATAGTCTACCCTTCTGCAAATGTTAGTACCATTACCTTCATCTGGAGAAGTTGACAGAAAGGAAGTATGGCCATATTTTTCATTTGTTTTATAGTTTATTAGAGTAGTTTTGATTTTTAGTAATACTGGCCATAAGATGAATCTTCCCTATATAGAGGGTTCTGCATTAAGTATATATTTTCAAAAATTGCTTAAGTGGAACATTGGGCATCTTCTCAAATCAAATCTGTCCTTGTAAAGTGACAATGATTAACATACTGTTGTCTACAATTACTTCCTTCATTTTGAGGCCTTTACAACAGCATCTGCTTCCTAGGATACTTTTATTGCTGGATCCATTTTGTACTTGCTTTATGACTGTTTTTCAGCATCATCTGCCTCTTTTGCAATAAGCAGAAGTTGTTGCAGTAGTGTATGTATGAAATGTGCATGCCTTAAAAACTATGAAAGAGCAACAAATTGAAAACATAAACTAAACTACAAAACAACAAACAAGAATGGCAAACCGGAATAGGTGTATTTTGTTTTAACAGGTTCATAGGTTCATAGGTGTTTACTTGGCTAATGATCACAAGGGCCTTTTTAAGCCTAGCTATGCATCCCAAATCTCTCATGAGTTCTGATACTCTTGATAAGTGTAAGCATGGGCCTGGGAGATGAACCATTTACAGGTTACCTGTTTGCATCAGAGACATAGGTGCCAAACCAGGGATGAATTTCCAGTTTCCCATCCATTTGTCAAGTTGCACTTGAACTGGATTAGGAAGTAACTCTGCTTCACATAGATGGGGAGCCTGTTCCATAGACGGGGTAGCCCCTGGGATACATTCCAGAAGGTCCTATTTATATCACAGGCAAGTTTTAAGTCTTTAGATTGGGTAATTCTGGTACTGTTTGTTTTGTGGATATGCAGGAGGTTCATCAGAATGGGGTCTGACAATGCCCTGTATGCCAGGCATACATCTCCCCTCAAGCCCTGTAGGAGACAGAATACAGGGATAGGGCCTTGAGGCAGTCTGCACAGGACATTTTACTTATGACCTGTATTCTTTTAGTGAGGAACCTCTGTGGACATTCCAGTTGTTGGATATGCCTGGTTAGGTACATACCAAAGGGGGCATTGTACTCAATGATAGGTCTGATGAATGCCGAATACAGTGGAACAATGACTTCATTGGACTTAGATGCCATACTTTTGTTTATACGTTGGGCAACATAGAATGATTTCTTCACCACTGTATACACCTGATGATCAAAGGCTAGATTACTATCTATGTGTGCCCCTAAGTCCCTGACTACTGGGTCAACTCTAAGTGGTGTGTTGTCAATATGATGGATGACTTCCCAAAGGATACTATTATGCATTTCTTGGCATTTAGTTTTAGTCCATGACTCTGACACAAGTTGTCTGTCTGTGTCAGCCCCTCCTAAAGAAGATTTGTGTCAGTGTGAGATTCAATGACAGCTCCTAATTTGCAATCATCTGCAAATTTAGTCAGCCAGAGACCACTGACACTGGCCTTGATTTCTAAGATGTAAATGCCAAAAATAGTGGTCCAAGGACTGATCCCTGAGGGACTCCACTTGTGACTGGACTCTTTGTAGAGGTGGACTCCCCAGTTCTAACTTCCTGGGTCTCATCTGTGAGCCATTTGGCTATCCAACAGGTGACATACAGGTTTGTACCTAACCTCTTGAGTTTGTCAACAATGCCCGAGTGGGATATTGTGTCAAATGCCTTGGCCAGGTCAGGGTAGGCAGTGTGAATGATTTTGCCCTCACCCATTGCTTTGGTGACTTTCTCAAAGAAGTCCATCAGGTTGAGTAGGCATGATCTGCCCTTTACGAAACCAAACTGGGTTTGGTCCAGTGTCTGGAAGCTTACTATGTCTCTATTGACCATCTCCATGATAATTCTTTCCATGGCTTTACATATAAGACTAGTGAGACTTATGGGTCTGTAGTTTCCAGGGTCTGTAGATGGCCCATATTTGTGCAGAGGTTTAACTGTTGCCTTTCTCCACTCATGAGGCAAGAAGCCTGTTTGGAGGGTACAGTTAAATAGTAATTCCAGAGGCCCTGATAGGTCATGTTTCATGTTATTTTGAAGGCATCCTACGATATTGTCTGGGCCCATTGATGCAGTGTTCCTGGTCTTAGAGAGTGCATTAAGGACATGTTCCCTAGTGATAGTAGAGGAGATATATTTGATGATATTTCCTTGAGGGAAGGTTTAGGTGGAGAGAGAAGTAAAGTTGGAGCTGAATTTATCAGTCAAGATGTTTGCTATAGCTTCTGGCTCAGTATAGGTGGCTCCATTTAATGAGCTCTGCACACAATTGTGTATTGCCTTTGAGGTTGTGGACATAGCTAAATAATGCTTTGTGGTTATCTTTGGCCTGGGAGTCCAAACTTACCTCAAATTTGGCTTTAGTAGACTTTATTTGTCCTCTGAGTTGTTTGTTTAGTTTAATGAGAGTGCTTTTATCCTGCTGGGTGCTCCACCTCCCAATTTTTGCCATGATTTTCTTCCTTCTGTTATACATCTGATTGATTTTGTGATTCTACCAGGGTGGCTTGTTTTTTGAGTTAATTCTGTACTTCTTCATGGTGGGTACTGCTGCCTCTATACACCTATTAATATGATTGTACAAGGTTTCTGTGAACAGTTCTACATAGGCAGAAGTGTTCTCAGGGTTTATAGGGGCTTGAAATTTTGCCAGGTTCTCACTTAATAACATGAGGTTAGCCTCAGAATAGTTCCTGAATATTCCCAGTATGGCTGGGGGTCCAGGTTTTATTTTTACTTCAAAGGAGACCATTTTGTGGTCTGACCTTACCAGGGAAGGCATTACAGTAGGGGATGTGCAGCAATCTCCTATATTAGTGAGGATGAGATCCAGTATGATTGCACCCCTAGTTGGTGTATTGATTATCTGGTCCAGGGAGTTTGTGTTTACAAAATCCAGGAATCTCTGTGCATGTACGTTTGATGTTGTATAGGATTCCCAGTTAATAGTTGGGTAATTAAAGTCACCCATGAATATGGTATTGGGCTGGATGGTTAGTGTTTCTAATACGTTTAAATACATGGTATGGGTTTCCTGGGTCATACAGGGGGGCCTATAGCTTGCAAGGAAGTGGTATTAGATTTTACATATGGTGAATTGAACATGGAGCAGTTCAAGTGCATTGTCCTGTTTGACCTCTATGTGCACAGAACTCCATCAGAACATATTAAAACAACTCATCAGTTCATTTAAAAAAAAACCCAACCAAGAGTCACATGATAAAATTCAACAAATCAACTGTAAAATAGGTTTTATAAATGAAGTAAGTCACATGTACCTGTTATCCACTAAAAATTAAGATGCTCCATCATTGACAAATAATAAGGTATTCTAATAAAATATTATACTAACAATCCTGGTGTAGTAGTCATGTATAATACGTATAATCATTAGTTTTCCAAATTATTGTTGAACCTAATACTTGAGACCAGTTTTTTATCTTCACTGAGCCAAATTTGCCATTTGGCTTCTTTGCATTCTAAAATAACATTAAAATTCCCTTTAAGACTGCCCATATTGACACTATTGAGGACAAAAAATTCAAATTTCCTAAATTCTGAGCATACTAAGGAATGCTTGGCTAAGGTGTTGTTGATGTCCTTTTTTCTAATAACCATAGTATGATCATATATCCTTCTAGCCAGTTTCTTAACCATTTTCCCAGTGTAGAAACTAAAGCATGTAGAACAGCTTGCTATATAAGCCACAGAGCAGGAATTACAGTTGTATCTGCTTTTCCAGTAATAGGCTTTTTGATTCCCTCAACCAAAATACTTGTAGTATTACTTATAAATTGGCAATATTTGCAGTGCTCACATTTGTAAGTTCCTGACTGAATTACCACATGGGAATTTGTGCTATTATATCTCTCCAATAATGTTTTTATATTTTCTGAGCTTTTAAAGGTGAAAATAGGTTTTTGCTCCACTGCTTCTGCCACCTCAGCATTACGTTTTCCTAAGTATACCACTATCAGTATTGATAGGTAAAGGAAATGCATTCTTATAAACTAAATTAGAAGCTTCATCACCTTGTCCGATGCTGTTTGTCACTGTTTTGTACTACAAAACCCATGCTTAAAATAGTCTTAGCTTTAATAAGCCTAAGTGCCAAGACCTCTTGGGTAATGTCCCTGATGAACTTGTCTTTGTAACCTCTTTGGACAAATAATTTAGTAAGGTGTTCTACTTCTTCTAGAAAAACCTCATCTAGAATAGTTAATCTACTAAGCCTTATGAATTGTCACTTAAGGACATTCTTTTTCATAAATAATGGATGCTGGCTTAGTCTATGCAACTCGTGATTGACAAAGCTGTCTTTTCTATAAATTCTGCTGTTCAATTCTCCACTATTTTCGTCAGTCACTAAATTAATGTCTAGATAGCTGATATTGTTTCCTAAATGACTCACTGTAATTTTTGAAAAGGTCGATGATGAATTTAGAGTCTCAAAAATGTTAAAAACGCTTCCTTAGTCCCTTTCCATATAAAAAAGAATTCATCTATAAAACGCCTATAAAAATGACTTTGTTAAATAAAAAATTATTCTTAAGAACGTTCTATTCCCAGTTGGCCATGACAAGATTAGCATACTCTGAGGCCATTCTTGCTCCCATCGCTATACCTGATAGTTGTTTGTAGTACTTTTTATCAAATTGAAACAAGTTGTTGTCCAGTACAAGTTCTAATAACATACACAAAGTGTTGATAAAATCATTCTCTGGTGTGCTGAACCCACTCAGGTATTCCCTTACAAATTCAGTTTCTGTGTCGTCATGTGGGCTACAGGTGTACAATGAAATTACATCTATGGAGCAGATACGACAATCAACAAAATCAATACTTAAGCTGCTCAATAATTCTAAAAGATGCCACATGTCCTTTAAATAATAGACTCTTGCACTATAGGATTAGGCACATGATATAAAAATATTGATAGTGGCTCCAGAGCATCTTATAAAAATCCGCTGCCATTATCAGTATGAATGGTGGATTGTGCAAGTCATTGTGAATTTTGGGTATGCCAAAGAATTTAGCAATTTTTGGATCTTTCACCTTGAAGAATGTATAAATATCCTCACTAATATTCTATTGACAGTGGTGCTGCGGTAGCGTTGTCGCCTCACAGTAAGACGCTGACCGGTTCGACTCTCAGCTAGAGCGTCTTCTGCATGGAGACATGTGTGAATGGGCATACCTTCGTTGAAGGTTGTGCATCAGGGCTGGCAATTCGGCATGTAAAAATCAACTGCCAATCATTAGCGGACCAGAGTTCCGCTGTGGCGACCTCTAACCGGGAAAAGCCGAAAGACACAACAACAACAACTAATATTCTATTGACATACCAAATCAGATAACATTTCATCAAGCCTGTAAAAATGTCTGGCAATAATTGCTTTATTTACTGGTTCATAGCAGCTGACGTCGGGCAACATGCTATAAATGGCCCGATTATAATCCTGACTGCCCATAATCACCATTGTACTCCCTTTATCAGCTTTCATAATTCATATATTATTGTTGTTGCTTAACTCCTTAAGAGCAAATCTCTCCTTCAAGTTCAAATTCTGAAACTTAGGTTTAACCCCAATGTACTTCCTAATGTAGCTTGGGGTTAAAAGTGCTCAGTATAAATGGAAACTGATTTTTTTGTTGAAAATGCAGTATATCCTTTAATAAATATTTCAAGTTCAGTTTCCATATAAATAGTTTTAGGTCTACAAGCAAGTTTAGTAATATTGGTCCTTTGAGTGCATATAAATGAAAATCCTTTGGATATTGTAGGAACTTGTTTTTCTTTTAACATAAAATATATCTTTAATTCATTTCTCTGCTTCCTTTTGCCTTTCCTTCACCCTCTCCCCGTCGTTTTTCCAGTACTGAGTCCTTGCTGCTGGAAGGGTGGGGTGTACAAAAGGGGCCAAAGAAAGGATAGGTGGTTGTTCATTGAGACTATTGGGAGCAGGGACTGAATGCCTTCCAACTAAATTTTGAATTATTTCAGGTGCATTGGAAGGTGCAGTAGGAAGATTCTTAAAATTTTAATTGCATATGCCATGCCCTTACGATAGGCACTAGCATTGCATTGTAACTTCTTACACTTCCTATCGATTATTGTTGCAGCCAACTGCTAACTTTGGCACTGATGCCATAGTGTGGGTTATTAAATTGTTGGAAACATGTATCAGTCTTAACTAAGCTATTTAGTTTATTCATGTCCTCCTCCAACATTTTGAGTTTCCTTTTGTAGTCTTCTACAAGGAGCTTCATCATGTTAATTCCATATCATTAAAGAGTTTAACCAGGTCTCTATACGAACTGTCAGTGCATGAAACTCCATTTGGAATCTTATTGATTCTAAGACCAAGTGGTTGCGTCTTTCGGCTTTTCCCGGTTAGGGGTCGCCACAGCGACACTCTGGTCCGCTAATGATTGGCAGTAGATTTTTACGTGCTGGCTTGCCGGGCCTAACGCACAACCTTTAACGAAGGAATGCCCATTCACGCATGTCGCCACATAGAAGACGCTCTATCTGAGAAATGAACGAGCAACGTCTAACTGTGAGGCGACAACGCTACCGGAGCACCACCACCGCAGTAGTACTAGTCGCAAATTAATAGATTAATTTAAACAATGGACTTCGTACTGGAGACTCTTGAGTTTCAAAATGTTTTTTTTTTTTTAAGTGATAAAAATGTTGTTCTTGAAAGTTGCAATGCTTGCATTAAATGTTCCATTTTGGTTAGTGTTAGTAGTATGGTCGTAATTTAAATTAAGTCTGTTAGATGTAAATGGATTTTCAACACTATGACGCCAGAAATGTCTGTACTTGTAGCTGCCCAGTGTCGGTCATACATATTATGCCAATGCCATTGTTTCCTTTTCTGTTTCCAGTCCTCTGGTGCAGTGAACTATATAAAATAAAATCCTTGATTTGCGAATGGAATCCGCATCTACTGGTATGCTTGAAATTCTCTAACAAGTCACTGACCGCTGCAACCACCGATGTGAATTTTTGAGTAACAAGGATCAAGTCAGGAATCCTGTGAGTGGAAAATTCCAAATTGAAATTCTGGGACATAATATCTCATGAAAGCTCAGTCATTCTGCTCGAAATAAACTTTAAAAACCACAAAAGTGCAACAAATTGAAAACAAACTAAACCACAGAACAACAAACAAGAATGGTGAGCATGAAGAGATGTATTTAGCACTTTTGTCCTTTAATGAGCATATAACTTCATCGGAACATATTAAAACAAATCATTAATTCAACTTAAAAAACCCATTCAAGAGTCGCATGATAAAATTCAACAAATCAACTGTAAAATAGTATTTTTGAATTAACTAAGTCACATGTTCCTGTTATCCAATGAAAATTAAGATGCTCTGGCCTTGACAACTAATAAGGTAGTATAATAAAATATTATACCAACAATCCTGGTGCAGCAGTCATGTATAGTAAGTATAATCCTTAGTTTGATAAATTATTGTTGAAATTTGCATGTTGTCTTCCATGTGCAGCTCAGAAGTTCAAAAAAAAAATTCTACATGTAATGAAAACTCAGCTAGTTTAATAGCTTCTCTGATAGCAAAGCATGGCTTCTGTCAATAAAAATTTCACCAGTATTTCATGAAAATATGCTCTATGAAACCTGAAAAAAATAAAGTTATGATTTGTACCTGGAGTACTGATCTGCAAAAACAAAAGAATGTCCTTGCAGTTACACTGTCATTTACTGGCAGAGTAAAAGACGCTGCAGTGGAGATTCTGGAAAAGGATTTAAACTCAGATGAAAGTATGCCCACTTTAATAACCATACTCAGTGCTATGTTCTTGACTAAGAAAAGGAACATAGTTATGAGGTATGCTCTAATTTTGATTAGATTATCAGAGACAATATAGCTTCTACGGTGGATTACATAACAGATTCTGAGCAAAGATATAATCAGTTGCATAGATATGATGTGGTATTTCCAAATGCAGTTCTTTTTTTAAGTTGTTATATATTGTACACTTTAATGTAAAAGATAGACAATTAGCATTAACAGCAAGGACTGAACTTACTTTTGTCTGTGCTGGTGGCTTAGAGAGATAGAACTCTGTTTATAGCCCTAGTGATCCAAGTTCATTTAGTGGATTGGACACTCTTTGAAGCAGGCAGAGGAGGGGTGTACCCATCTGGGAGGTGGGGGTATGTGTTCCCAGAAGCACATGCACAGTAACCAGATTTACATGGTGGAGACCAAGAAAAGTGCCATAAAGTGGCTACTGTGGATAGGGAAGGCACCCTGATAACATTAATCCCTTGCAGAAGTGAGGGGTGGAGCAGAATGTTTGCCCATTACCTGACCCAATCACAGGGCTATTGTGGATTGAATGCAGGGATAAGGATTAAGAGACAAAAATACTCAAACCACTCCCAATGGCTGCCTCAATGATGGCCTACTCCCAGATGACCCTTGCCTCAGTGATGGGGAACAAATGGGCCAATTATCCAGGAAGGGGCAGATGGCTGGCAGAGAGTTGAGGCAAAATGTCCTTAAATATAGCAGTTTTACTTTTTTCAGTGGTGTCTGCCCTAAAACACATTTTATGATAAAAGGCAGGAGGCACTCCAGTGGACATTAGCCTAAGTTAGGGCACAGCATATTTCACAAAGCAGAAATGAAGTAGCAAGTTGGGAGGGCAAAAGAACTCATGAAGACCACCATTAATGAGAATATATGTATATATGATATATATATATATATATATATATATATATATATATATATATATATATATATAAAATGTGTGTGTGTGTGTGTGTGTGTGCGCCCATGCGCAAGATAAGCATGTGCGTCAGAGCTGTGTTGAAACCAGAGAAGAATGTGTTAAAATAATGGAGAAAGCCAACAGTCTGATGATATGGAAGAATGCAATATAAAAGACCAAAGGTGAGGTTTCAGATGCTGAGATTTTGCAACAGAATCTCTTGGATTAGCTGTGAAATGTTCATACATTTCACTATTTGTGGAGAAAAATAGACAATAATATCGGTAAGCTGAGTTACAGTGATATGGTACAAATGCTGAAAACAGATATACCTAGTAGCCTGGCTTTCGGTTTAGAAACAGAAAAGCGGTACAGTCCATCAACAGACTGAAAAATACAGCAAAACAGGACAAGTTAATTGTGGCATTTAAATGTTAAGTGGTTTGAGTTGAGGTACCATTGCTGAGGTGTAAGATGTCCTTAAAAGGGCAGGAACAGTCCTGGACATAGAAAATGGCAAAGCAGTGATGTCTACCCAACAAATGTCTCTTGAATTTACTGTCTCTGGCCATTATTGTGTCAAAAGTGTAGTTAAAGACCTTAAGGAGAGTCATAGTGAGAACAAGGCCAACACAGTTTCAAAGAACATGACAAGGAAGGAGAAGCAGAAAAAGAAATTGCATCTTCAGTTGGGACATTATTCTGTAGGTAGACTTCTGAAACCATGCTGTAGCTCAGAAAACAAAAAAATGTTTGCCACTTGCAAAATTCCCATGAAGTATAGCAGATCTAAACCTAGGCCTGTTGTTGATAAAGCATCTGGCCAATAGCCACTGTTTATAATAAGACAGCTACTATGGATTTAC
Organism: Protopterus annectens; assembly: GCF_019279795.1. Classification (NCBI taxonomy): domain Eukaryota; kingdom Metazoa; phylum Chordata; order Ceratodontiformes; family Protopteridae; genus Protopterus; species Protopterus annectens. The sequence goes on from NC_056747.1 coordinate 68,849,879, forward strand.
ATCACTACAAATCTGGCACTTGATAGTTTTATATCATCGGTCAATTTACATGGTTCAGTGTCAAAATAATTATGAACACATACAGACCATCACAAATAGTAAAGAAGTTTATTCATTGCTGGATAAGCGAGCATGGCTTACTTTAGAATTGCTTTTCAGTGAAAATGGTAAATAATTCAATAATGCCATAATTAAAAATATGAACTTTAATATAGAAACTGTGACCGTGGCAGAAAGGAGTCACTGAAGCAATGGGATTTTAGAAAGACACAATCAGGCATTAAGGAAATAGTGTTATAAGTAAAGACTAATAGTGCATGTGATTAGGAAATGCCATTGTAGTTGAACAGATGGCAAAAAATATTTGGAATGTCAGTTTGTCTGACTGTGGCTATAGTCCACATCAGCTTGGGTTTGGCCAGAGCCCAAGTCTCCTTTCTGTTCTAATTAATAAGTTGCCTGTTCTAGATAGGACCACACGAATCAGAGCAGTAGAAGAGTATATTTCTGCATTACATGAATCAATGACACAATGTGCTGAGAGTGAATGTTCACAAAAAAAATAGTGAGCAGTAGAGAAACAATTTCATCTCAAAAAGGAAAGTCAAAAGACAAATTAAATATAATATGCGCACACACCCACACACACAAATATAGCTATACACACACACACACACTCACATATATATATATATATATATATATATATATATATATATATATATATATATATGAAGCTGAGTGTAAAGTGTGAATAGGTCACTATGTCAACTCTGGCCAGGACAGAGGGGTAAGGTATTTGTAATGCATGGTGGTATTTGTTCATGTGTGCACCATTCCAGAATGCATAAAGTTAATGCTGAGTTAAAGCAAAGAATATCACCCAAAGCAAATACTGGCTGATGAATTTTGTTGAGCAGAACTTCCAAAAAGTTAACCAGCATGTGCATCAGAATCCCTATGTCTCCTCTTGGCCATAATTTGCCAAAAGCAGAAGATTCATTTGAAGGGCATTAAGTCTACATTTTTTGCAAGGTATGGAAATCTCTTTTGATATATATGTATATCCCCCTCTTGAGTCAAGATGTGCAGGATAATTATGGAATCTCAAGAAGTGTGTCTTGTGACTGGCAGACCCATGTCTTTGCTGCTATAACAAAGTGAAGGATATCATTGTTATGTCAGGAAGGAGAATTTCACAGATTGACCATCATGTGTTCAACAACACTGGAGTGCTTGCCTGCCATGTGGGTGACCGTGTATGGGGATGCTGGCAAAATGTTGCCATTTCAGTTATTCTTTACCTGAGTGCTACCCTTCAGGTTAGCCATGAGCACTATGACCACTTTTGTCACGTGGCTTTGGACTTTGTTACAACTAATAGAATGAACGGTGACGGTGCACCTAGAGAGCTACATTAAAAAAAATGTTGTTATCTTTGAATATTTAAGGGCAGTACAGTAGGATGCTTCATTACTCCAATGGAAATGGACCTACTTTAGATCAAATTCTCTGGGTTGTCATGCAAGGTAGATCAGATGTTATGTTTAATGCTTTCTGTTTGGCATCTAGCATAGAGCATCCCACAGAATATTCATGAAACAAGTATGACTTTTCATAAAATCCATTCTGTAAAAGTAGCTGTAAAATGTCAACCCCTCAGGAAGGACGGATCCCTGAAATTAGCTGTCTCGACTGATGTTTCTTAGAGGTAATCTACCAGATGGTGGCACACAACGAGGATACTTGCCTGTCTTAATATAAGAACAAGGAAAATTCTAACCCCTTAGATGACTGTGACGACCGTGCCCTGGCCCAGCAATCAAGGAGCCTCAGTCCTCACCACTGACACCAGAGAGGGCGACTCCTAGAAGAGGAAAGGATAACTAATACACACAGTAAAGTACAATTTCCCTTAAGTGCACACAGAGATCACAGTCAGTCTGGGGCTGGTTGCTCCCTTGTTCACCAGGTCCCCAATAAGACTCTCCACTGGCACAGCTATAGGGTCGAGGTCTCAGCTTAGCTGGGCAAGCTAAAACCTCCAGTACCCTCTCTGTCCAACCAGTGCTTCGTGTCCCCGTCAAGTAGCTGACATACCACATACACACTTTCAGATGAGGTTATACAACCACACAGACCCTCCTGGGAAAAGGCTGGCACAGTTTCTCCAGCTGTGCCCCTATTACCCAGACCATATGGTAGTAATTCCTGCCACCACCCAGCTAATATTATCAGCTACTAAAAGGCCCTTAAAAGGGTGTCCAATTATTACTGTGCAATATTATAATCCAATGGTAGTATGACTAAGAGTCAAGGCTTAATTTGGAGTGACTTAGACAGTAAAATCTGTAAATATGTAATGCACTTTAGAGGTTAAATTATCTCTACATAAACCAGCCACAGGTAAAGGTTTCAAAATATTTAATAATAAATAATTAAAACACAAGACAAAACTACTACAGTACAATGCCACTCAAGTTCAGAGATCACACAGAAACTTAAAACAATACCTTGGAAAGATCTGATTTCAAAGAAAAATACTTCATCTAACTTTCTTCTAAGTTTAACTATTCCTAAGTGAAATCACAGTGCTATTATCTTACTTACATACATAAAGAGCAAGCAGTGCTGGGTTAGATGTCCAAGATCAAAATGCTTACAGTCTTTCACTGAAGAATAGTTTTTAAACACTAACCAACAGCTCTGCTGAGGCCCTCCCAAATTACATCATTTTGACACTTAGGTTTTCTCAGGCCACAAACTGCATTATTTAGCAAGCTAACACCTGCTCAGGAAACTACAACAATGGAAGGCATTTCACATATACACTCTAGCAGAAACCAGAGCAATAAAGCACCTTCCACATGTAAATTCCAGCCTTTAACTTTAACCTTAAAACAATGGTCATGAAACCTTCATCCAGACCCACTGGAGATGACTTGTAAACATCAAAGAGATTCATAAGATCTTTTTAGCTTCAAAAGACACATTTGAAATGCGTGGCTTGGTTTTCCTTACAGCAGATGGCAATGTTGCAACAATCTTGAAGTTCACATTTTACAGAGTTTTCTTTCATTTAAAAACACAAGCCTGTATTTTACATTTATTTATACAGTTTCTAGAATTATGTAGCACATTCTATTTGACTAGGCTGGCAGCCTTCGCCCATCTTCCTCCAATCTTCACAATGGCATTCAAGAGAATTAGAAGAGTGGTACATGGTACCCCCGCAGGAAAAAAACTGCCATGCTAGAATGGCTTGATATAGCATTCTTTCTAGCTAAGTTCTGAACTCACAACAAATGACCCAAGGTATAACATCTTTCAGATAATCTGTGTCACAGGTAACTATACTTTGCTTGTGATATTTAGCTATACAAACCCTATCACAGAAAAACAGAAAATCTTCACTTGGAAATGAGTGGAATAAAAGAACTCATTCAAACCCAGAGAAATCACAGTATCTTGAGCTCAGCTACAAGACAACTGTTGACACAGAGCCTTACTAGGAAAGAGAATTCCACCCTTAGGCTTCTAAAGCTGTTTGAGAATGAAACATGGCATATTAACATATGTTCTTTTTTTCTGCCACTACAAAGAAAGGTGTGGATTGTCAAGTCTGCAGTTACTTTCTTTGTTTGGGACTTTTACAGTATTATCAGTTTCATGTGAAACCTTTATTGCGCATCAGATTTTTGTTTGCTTTAAGGCAGTTTTTTCAGCATTGTCTGCCTCTCTGGCATTGAGTCTGTGCTTTTGCACAGTTTAGACAATGAAGAATGTGTGTGTGTGTGTGTGTGTGTGTGTGTGTGTGTGTGTGTGTGTGCGTGGAAGCGTGTGTGTGCGTGTGTGTGTGTGGAAGCATGTGTGCCTGTGTGTGTGTGGAAATGTGTGTGTGTGTGTGTGTGTGTGTGTGTGTGTGTGTGTGTGTGTGTGTGTCTGTGTGCCTGTGTGTGTGTGTGTGTGTGTGTGTGTGTGTGTGTGTGTGTGTGCACTTGTGCATGCATGTGTGCGTGTGTGTGTGTGTACACGCACACTCACACATGTTTATCTGTTGAAGCATACATATTTGTGTTTGTATCTCCTGTGTAGTCTAAACAGCTTGCATGGTCAGATAGATTCCATGTGACTTGAAAACATTGATAGTCTGTGCAACCTTTTTGCATAGCACTGTGATTACATCAAATAATGGGAAGTGGAGACTTCCATGAAGGCTCCTTTGCACACTGGGATAAAGCAAGTGTTTGAAATAGACAACCTGGGTTTGAGTACTGACCCAAGCACTAGAGGAGCTGGCTGTACACTAATAGGAGGGAATGGCCAATGCCAGGTTGCCCATCATTGTGGGAATGTGGGTCTTGATGCAGATGCAAGAGTGTCATCTGAAGTAAAAAACAGGTTTGTAGTGCTATGCAAAAGGGACCAGGTAAAGCATCCCATCTAAGGAATGCTCACAGCTTCAGCCAAGCATAGAAGCTGTGTGAAATCATGGCTATGTGGAATCATGGATCTGCATTAGGCTTTGTATCGCAGGGTACTACACTGTGCCTATTGACTAACAGTGGAGGTAGGAGGTTCTAGAACAAATTAAAAATCCCATCCCTGTCAGCTTTACATTACCACCACATAATATGAGGGCTACAAAAGGCAAAAAGTAATCCACTCTTGAGATGAGTGATACCTTAAGGAGTTACAGGGAACAATCAAGCTTGTAGGTTATTATATAAACCTGTGTAAAAGCAAGAAAAATGCTGGGATGAGGCTCCAAAATCCAGAATATATTTTTATTGCATTTTTTCTTGCTTTTACACTATTTATATTTAGTGTTGGGATATTTGATGTCTTTGGGCCTTTCTTTTACTATTATATAAACCTGTTAAATCATGCACAAAAGAGATTCTTCCTGAAAAGGCTGGGTTAAAAACAAATTCCCTCTCTTACTGCAGACATACAGAGAGTTCAGAAGCCTGACTAAACTGGCTAAAAAAAATTGTCAACAAAGACAAGAGAGCTTTTTTTCCTCTAACCAAAGTAGCTCACACAAAAATCCACAAAAATTCTGGACCATCATCAACAACCTACTTTACCCATGTAGCTCCACTACTCCCAACACCTTTCCAAACAACACTGCTTCTGACACTGTCTCCTCCTTAACAACTATTTCATAGAAACTATTCAAAACTTTGCACTTAATACACAAAACAGTACGTCTCGCTCAACAAATTAAATCTCTCCTTAACAAACTTAAACCCTGCTCTCCCTCAGCAGACCAACTATCCCCTCATTTCCTAAAAGTAGCTGCACAATCCATAGCCTACCCTGTCTCTCTTCTTATTAATCATTCCAGCTCAGAAGCCCTGGATCTTGACATTTGGAAATTATTTATTTATTTATTTATTTCCAGTTTGATAACCGGGGAAGTCCACTGGGCCCGAAAGCCCGTTTTCAGTGGAGGCCCGGGGAGAAAAGCTCCATGATAATACATTACACACAAAAACACAGCAGAAAAGCTCTAAACTAATACATTACACACAAAAACACTCTCTGTTCTAATAGCATAATACTTTAACAATCTCCAAACAAAAATGAGGTGCATTGGGCACTATACATAAGAAAATGATATATTAATGCAACTGTAATGTTAGTAAAGTAGGACAGAAAAAGGAAATTATAGATAGAGTTTGAATGCAAGAGCAGGGAAGCATGGGAGAGGTGAAGAAGAAGCAAATAAATTAAAGGAGAGAAATCCTTGTATACTATCCCTCTTCACAAAGGCGACAACTCTACAGATCCCTCTAACTTTAGACCAATTGCTATCCTGTCCCCCCTATCCAAAATCTTGGAAAAGTGCATCCATGTTCTGCTATTCAAGCACCTTCTTAATAACAACCTCCTCACTCCTACCCAACATGCCGTTAGGCCCCAACATAGCACTTCTACTGCATTACTGGCATTTACCCAAATAACAGCTGAAGCCCATGACAATAACCTCCTCATGTTCAGTCTTTTCCTCGATCTTTCAAAGGCCTTTAATACTGTCTCTCATTCTAAAGTTCTAACTAAACTCTCAGCTCTACATCTCTCTACCTCTTCCATCAACAGGTTCTCTAGCTATGTCTCCAACAGGCAGCAATCTGTTTGCTGGCAAACTGTCCTCTCTCCATTTCTCTCTATTAATACTGGAGTTCGCCAAGGATCAATTCTGGGCCCCCACCTGTTTAATATATTCACTAATAAACTTCACTATGCTACTAACCTCTCTGCACTTCTACAGTATGCTGATGACTCCACCCTCATTACCTCTGCCCACAGCATCCCTGATCTACTAACTCTCATTCAACAAATCTTTTCCTCTGTCGAAACCTGGCTCTCTGATAGCCAATCATACACCAATGGCCAGCAGTCACAATACAAAAACACTAGAATCCAAGGTAAATAGTAAATATTTATTGAGTATCCATTTAAATATCTTGTTCAAACCGGTTTCGGCTAACCAGCCTTCATCAGTGAATAAAATTTTCCATCCAATGTGAATAGTGAATATTTATACACAGCCCCAACCAATGGAAAACATGGTATGTTCCAACATAATAATTAAAGCAAACAAGTAAGCAATAGGCATCAAAATTTACATCACAATGTTAATAATAATGCATAAGACATAATAAAACATTACATAACAAAGTAATGAAATAAAATATAAAACCCAAATTTGTAATTATGAGTAAGTATTATATTAAAATGCATATCTAATTCTACATAAAGGCACATATTCCATAAATCCAATGCCAAGCATAAAATATCACAACCATATCGTATATATATTACAATGTAAAAGACAAGTAATATATATCCAGAGGGTAAAGGATAGACAATTTAATACATATATGTATATATATGTATTTGACATATCATATGATAACATGTTATCTGAAACAACATAAGTCTTATAGGGTTCCCTTTTTTTAACCCAAAATATAGATTATTTGCATGCCAAGTAAAGGATCTTGGTACATAAAATAATTTATTTGAAAACATGTTCAACCATATATCAATATATATGTACGCTCCTAAACATATTGAGATTTCAGAAAATTTTACATCCACGGCTACCAATAGCCAATGGATTCACGTCCTGTGCATATGGTAACATGTTATCTTAAAGGACATAAGTCTTATGGGGTTCCCTTTTTCTAACCCAAAGTATAAATTATTTGCATGCCAAGTGAAAAAGCTTGGTACAGTAAATAATTAGTTTGAAAACATGTTCAACCATATATAAATATATATGTATGCTCCTAAACATATTAAGATTTCAAACAATTCTACACCCACGGCTACCAATATCCAATGGATTCACCTCCTGTACCTAACATCTCCAAAACTATTACAAATGATCATTAAGATCTGGAGGAAATAATGCCCCAAGATTAATGATCCAATATTTTTCTTTATGGTTTAAAATGGTATGCCAACCTTGTTGATTACTTCTATCCCCTGTGATTTTGTCTGTGATCATAAACATGAATTTGGCATTGGTGTGTTTAATAGTATGTCTGTAAAGGGCATTAGTTTCTTTTTTGTTATGGATGTCATTTTTGTGTTCATTCATTCGAGTTCTAAGTGAACGAGAAGTTTAGCCAACATAAAAAGCTGAACATTGGCAGGTGGCTAAGTACACAATCCAACTGCTACTGCAGTTACCAAAGACTCTTAAGTCATAAACCCTACTAGTATTGGCACTGCTAAATTGTTTAAGTTTACTTACTTGTTGGCATGACCCACAATATCCACACGGGAATGTTCCCAAAAGTTGATCTCCAGTGATGGTCATTTGTTTGTATATTACACCCCCACTTTCCTTATGCTTATAATGAGAGAAACGTTCACCCAATGTTTTGCCATGTCTGTATGAAAATTGACATTTGGGACCTAAAAGTCCCCTTAATTCCTCATTTGCCAGAAGTATGTTCCAATGGGTATCCAAAATATTCCTAATAACATGGTGGTTGCATTCATATGTGGTTACAAACCTTAGAGTAGGTTCCACCTGTGTGGTTTCTCTTTTCTTGTATTCTAATAATGTATTCCTATCCTGATTGGTGGACCATTCACTTGCTCTGAGTATGTCTAATTCTCTATATCCCCTTTCCATAAACCTGTTATAAAGATCTAGTGTGGCTTGATCAAAATCTTGTTCTGATGAGCTGATACGTTTAATGCGCATAAATTGAGATTTGGGTATGTTCCGGATGGTGTGGCGTGGGTGCATACTCGACGCATGGAGCAAAGTGTTATACTGTGGATATTTCTGATAGGTCTTAGTATTTAGAGTATGATCTTCATTCCTGTACACTGTAACACCCAAAAAATCAATAGTATCCTGATTTGATGTTACAGTAAACTCTATGCCTCATATATTTCCATTTAAATATTCCACAAAGTCCTGTAGATATGCCTCATCAGCACGCCACACCATCCAGCAGTCATCCAAATATCTGTGCCAGATATCTATCTCCACCATATACAGGTTATGGAGCGGATTGTAGATCATACATTCTTCAAAAAATGCCATGAAAAGGTCTGCATATATAGGAGCAAAAGATGCTCCCATAGCAGTACCCTGAAGTTGCCAATAGCACTCTCCCTGGAAATAAAAAACATTTTTGTTTAGTACGTGTTCTGCCATGCATGCTAACAGTGTATTAAATCCAGGTGGATATAGAGCTGAATGTTCAAGCTAATACCGCAAAGCCTGTAGTGCAGCCCAGTGAGGTATGCTAGTATATAAGGATTTCACATCCAGAGTGCACATGAGCCAGCCCGGCCCCAGCTGTGTATCCTGTATGATTTGAAGAAACTGAGTTGTATCCCTTAATCTAGCTCTAACAAAAGTAAGCAAAGGTTTCAAATATCGTGTAAGAAAAACCGATAGACGTTCCGTCAAGGAACCAATGCCAGACACAATTGGTCTTCCAGGGTCTTCCAGGGGTTTCAAAATGGAGTTATGGATCTTAGGGAGGAAGATAAAGAATTTGTTTTTGTGGGTTTGTAACCATTAGATGTTTCACTGTGCTACTGGTAATGATACCTTCCTCCTCTGCTTGATTCAGAAAAGTATCTATTTCTTTCTTGAATACAGGAGTTGGATCAATAGACATATACAAGTAGCATCTAGTATTGACAAGTTGTCCCCTGCCCTCATTCAAGTAATATCCCATATTCATGACCACGACCGCCCCTCCTTTGTCAGCTGGTAGAATGACAATGTTATGATTCTTCCTTAGTTCATCCATAGCCACCTTTTCAGAGGGGGATATGTTTTGACCCATAATACATGATTCCCTGTGTGGAAAGTGTAGATCTCTAAGTACTGATTGTAGAAAAATGGATACATGTTTGTTCATGGGTGGTTGGAATTCAGATTTATGGAATCTGAATTCATTGGATCTTTGAGAGGTTTTGTCTGAAAAAAACAGTTTAAGATTTAAGTTACGACAAAAACATATTACATCAGAAACTATATTATACTCTTCAGAGAAAAACCCAAGTGCAAATCCAAGACCTTTATTAAGTAATTGTTCTTGTTTGTTTGTGAGTATTACATCAGATAAATTTAACACATTCCTATAGACATTATCAATTATTTCAGAAGTGTCTGTATCAACTCTTCCACAGAGTTTGTTCTTATGGCCATGCTTGTGTTTGCGGCCTCCCCGCCGCCTCTTTCCATGTCTAAAGGGTGTGATGCATTGGATTTTTTACGGATAGGTGACTCCCTGTAACTAACACTATCATTGTCCATATAGGAGGATTCCTCCCCTGATGTACTAATGAAAGACCTGTCATTGGTCTTAAGAATAGATCTAGGTCTCTTCCTGGGTCTATTGTTTGCTGTCCCCTGACTGGTATCCATAAACCTTACTGATCTAAAGGATTCAAACGGACATCCCCTTTGATAATCAGTAATGTCCCTACTAAATTTCTTAATTTTTCTTAAACTGGTCTGTTTTTCATAGGTCGCCAATTCCTTAGAGAGTTTATTCACAGAAGCTGCATATATGGGTAGGGACTCATACTTTTTGCATTCTCACAAACAGTTTTCACCTCAGTTAAGTTAGTATCAACCATTCTTTCATAATACAAAGGAAGTATCTTAACAAACATCATAGAGGCTTGTTGTAGTGCCACGTTCCACTCTTTAGTCAGTCTCTCTTCAGATCTACCAACTAAAGGTTGTAAGTGAATTCTCAGGCCTCTTGGAGCTATATCCCTATTCATGTATGCTCGAAATAGTCTAACAGAAATCTGGATTTCTAGATGATATGTTCTTTCTTTTTAAGGGGAACAGATCTGAGGCCCTTATGTTTGTTGAAAAATTGAATAATACTATTGGTTTTCTTAAATTTACTTTTAAGTTTTCTGATTCTGAAATTGACTACTTAGATGTAAAATTGGTAAAGGACATTGACAACTCCACTTTTGTTTCAAGCATTTATAGAAAACCAACGTACTGCAATTCTTTCCTTCATTTTTCTAGCAACCATCCCTTCAAACAAAAAAGATCTATTGTAAAGGGTCAACTTGTTAGAGCGGGAAGAATGTGCAGTACGTTGGGGGATTTTCATATAGAATGCGACTTATTGAAGGAAATGTTCCTTAATAGGGGTTACCCGTTGCACCTCTTAGAAGAATTGATCTTTGAGGTGAATTCTAAAAGGATGAACGGGTTTTATAAACCTATTCTATGTCAAGAACCAGGTGTGTCCGGTAGGACACAACTCGTAGCGTCGCCCTCAGTTGTGGAAGTAGATTTAGAATTAACCTCTTCCAGTCCTGGCATATATCGAGATTTTTCTTTAAGTTTTGTCACCACTTATAGTTTGAATTCTAAGGAGATCATGACTATTATACGGAAAAATTGGAAATTCATATCTAGTAATCAGGGTTTAGTTGAGAAACTAGGTTTTTCCCCTAATTTTGTCTTTAAAAGAGGCAATAATCTAAAGGAACTATTACAGAGGGATTTTACCAACAAAATTTTTAATAAAAGAACTGGAATGTACCCCTGTGGCTTCTGTAATTGGTGTCACAAGGTTAAGGCAGGTGAGACTTTCACAGTTAGGGATAAGAAATATCTTATTAGGTTCCCTTTAAACTGTGAAAGTAGATCAATTGTTTACATCGCCTTCTGCGACTGCTGTTTTGCTTTCTACATTGGTAAAACGGACCGAAGGGTCCGAGATTGTGTTTATGAGCATATGTATGCTATTAGAAATAAGAAGGAAGTGAATGCATTAGCTAAACACGTGATGTTAAATCCGGGCCACAGTTTTTCATTTATGGCCATTGACCAAGTAGTCACGCAAATCCGGGGGGGTCCTTACTCACTGGTACTTGAGAACCGTGAGTTGGAATGGCAGTTAAGACTGGATGCTTTTAGTAATCCAGGCTTAAATGACAACTGCAAGATTTCAGCTGTTTTAAAACTAAGGCGCTACTTTAGATGATTTACATTTACATATTTCATTCACCTATATTTTAGACATTAAAATGGGTTGAATAAAGATTTAGTCTTGTTAGGTCAAAGACTTTTACAATTATCTACCTTTCATGCATTATTTAAATCATTCTGTTATTACAGGGGTCTTTTGGACCTGTTTTTTATCTGCTACCAATGTGCTGCTATTAAATATTTTTATTAGTAGTTTTAAAATATGTGCATGGCTTTTGTATTGAACATAATTTTATTTTACATTGAATTTATTATAGTTTCTATTTTTAAGTTAGAAAGAATTAATAATTTTAGTTTTTATTATGAATGAGCTAATTTGTCATTTTGGTATGATTTTTTACTTGTGTATGCGTTGACATCATTTTCTGTGTTTACAGCCAATATAAAAAGGAGGTTGTGCTTTTTATGATTTGTATTACTTCCTCTGAAGAAGCTACGGCAGAGGCTGTGGCGAAAACGCTGGCTATTTGATATAAATAAATTCTGCGTTAAGGATTCTCTTTTTCTTGGCGTTTTTTTGACTGGAGCAAGGTCCCCGGAGCAGATTTCTGTTATCCTCAGTTTCTTCAAATCATACAGGATACACAGCTGGGGCCGGGCTGGCTCATGTGCACTCTGGATGTGAAATCCTTATATACTAGCATACCTCACTGGGCTGCACTACAGGCTTTGCAGTATTAGCTTGAACATTCAGCTCTATATCCACCTGGATTTAATACACTGTTAGCATGCATGGCAGAACACGTACTAAACAAAAATGTTTTTTATTTCCAGGGAGAGTGCTATTGGCAACTTCAGGGTACTGCTATGGGAGCATCTTTTGCTCCCATATATGCAGACCTTTTCATGGCGTTTTTTGAAGAATGTATGATCTACAATCCACTCCATAACCTGTATATGGTGGAGATAGATATCTGGCACAAATATTTGGATGACTGCTGGATGGTGTGGCGTGCTGATGAGGCATATCTACAGGAGTTTGTGGAATATTTAAATGGAAATATATGGGGCATAGAGTTTACTGTAACATCAAATCAGGATACTATTGATGTTTTGGATGTTACAGTGTACAGGAATGAAGATCATACTCTAAATACTAAGACCTATCAGAAATATCCACAGTATAACACTTTGCTCCATGCGTCGAGTATGCACCCACGCCACACCATCCAGAACATACTCAAATCTCAATTTATGCACATTAAACATATCAGCTCATCAGAACAAGATTTTGATCAAGCCAAACTAGACCTTTATAACAGGTTTATGGAAAGGGGATATAGAGAATCAGACATACTCAGAGGAAGTGAATGGTCCACCAATCAGGATAGGAATACATTATTAGAATACAAGAAATGAGAAACCACACAGGTGGAACCTACTTTAAGGTTTGTAACCACATATGGATGCAACCACAATGTTATTAGGAATATTTTGGATACCCATTGGAACATACCTCTGGCAAATGAAGAATTAAGGGGACTTTTAGGTCCCAAATGTCAATTTTCATACAGACGTGGCAAAACATTGGGTGCACTTTTCTCTCATTATAAGCATAAGGAAAGTGGGGGTGCAATATACAAACAAATGACCATCACTGGAGATCAACGTTTGGGCACATTCCTGTGTGGACATTGTGGGTCATGCCAACTAGTAAGTAAACTTAAAGAATTTAGCAGTGCCAATACTAATAGGGGTTACGACTTAAGAGTCTTTAGGAACTGCAGTAGCAGTTGGATTGTGTACTTAGCACCCTGCCAATGTTCAGCTTTTTATGAGGGATCGTAGGTTTGTCCCAGGGATTACTCCCATGTCACTATTAGACAGAGGCACAGTAAACTAAACCTTAAAAAGGGCGCAGTATACTCAAATCAAGGGGTGGCATAAGCCATACAGAATCAGGTTAGGCTTATAATTGCCTCAGGGCAGATAGCCTAGTATGAATCTATGAACCTATGAACCTATGAACCTATGTTGGCCAAACTTCTCGTTCACTTAGAACTGGAATGAATGAACACAAAAGTGACATCCATAACAAAAAAGAAACTAATGCCCTTTACAGACATACTATTAAACACACCAATGCCAAGTTCATGTTTATGATCATAGACAAAGTCACAGGGGATAGAAGTAATCAACAAGGTTGGCATACCATTTTAAACCATAAAGAAAAATATTGGATCATTAATCTTGGGGCATTATTTCCTCCAGATCTTAATGATCATTTGTAATAGTTTTGGAGATCTTAAGTACAGGAGGTGAATCCATTGGCTATTGGTAGCCATGGGTGTAGAATTTTTTGAAATCTTAATATGTTTAGGAGCATACATATATATTTATATATGGTTGAACATGTTTTCAAACTAATTATTTAATGTACCAAGCTTTTTTACTTGGCATGCAAATAATTTATACTTTGGGTTAGAAAAAGGGAACCCCATAAGACTTATGTCCTTTAAGATAACATGTTATCATATGTACAGGATGTGAATCCATTGGCTATTGGTAGCCATGGGTGTAAAATTTTCTGAAATCTCAATATGTTTAGGAGCGTACATATATATTGATATATGGTTGAACATGTTTTCAAATTAATTATTTTATGTACCAAGACCCTTTACTTGGCATGCAAATAATCTATATTTTGGGTTAAAAAAAGGGAACCCTATAAGACTTATGTTGTTTCAGATAACATGTTACTATATGATATGTCAAATACATATATATACATATATGTATTAAATTGTCTATCCTTTACCCTCGGGATATATATTACTTGTCTTTTACATTGTAATATATATACAATATGGTTGTGATAGTTTATGCTTGGCATTGGATTTATGGAATATGTGCCTTTATGTAGAATTAGATATGCCCTTTAATATAATACTTACTCATAATTACAAATTTGTGCTTTATATTTTATTTCATTACTTTGTTATGTAATGTTGTATTATGTCTTATACATTATTATTAACATTGTGATGTAAATTTTGATGCCTATTGCTTACTTGGTTGCTTTAATTATTATGTTGGAACATACCATGTTTTCTATTGGTTGGGGCTGTGTATAAATATTCACTATTCACATTGGATGGAAAATTCTATTCACTGATGAAGGCTGGTTAGCCGAAACCGGTTTGAACAAGATATTTAAATGGATACTCAATAAATATTTACTATTTACATTGGATTCTAGTGTTTTAGTATTGCGACTGCTGGCTGTTGGTGTATGATTCGTTAATGGTTTGGCCGAGCACACCATACTTGCAAAGCATTAAGTTCCTGTTGTCTCTGATAGCCAACTCATATTAAATAAAAAAAAAAATCAAACTCCTCCTCTTCCTCCCTAAAACACTTGCCCAGCACAAAGACCCTTTCTCTATATCCTTTCCCAACAATACCTTTATTAAACCTGAACCCCATACTAAACTACTTGGAGTTATCATTAAAACATGAAATAGTTGTAAAATAAGTGTATGAACTTGAAAAAGTCACAAACAGAAGTCCAATTCCACTGGTGGTAGCCAAATACTTTCTTCTTGAACAAATGAGTGCTTTTGTCTTGAAAGACAAGACTTCATCAGATAACTCCATACCACTATGCTTCATCATTTTATACCATGTGCCATTAATACAATTAAAACACCAATTAAAATTTTAAAGTCATATAGTCCCTTGTCAATCAACAAGAAACTTATTGAATTCTCCCTATTATACATCAATTCTTAAATATCAATTAAAACACTTTATTTATATATTATTTTTGTTTTTGTTTTTAACCAAAATAATAAAAATAATGAAAATGAAAATAAAATGAAAATAATAATAAAAAGTAAAAATGAAATGAAATTTAAAACAATTGATTATAACACATACTGAACATGGTTGAATCCCTCAACATACACACTATTTGTGCTTACACGTCTACTGCTTTTGCCAATAACACTGGTTTGATGGTAATATACTCATTCAAACCTGGGAGAAAATTAGATCTCAATCTTAACTGTAATTTCAATTCTTTATTTAACAACAGATTTTTCACATCACCCCCTCTTATGTTTGTTCCAACAATGTATATTATGCCAAATTTGAAACCTTTTAAAACCAGGGCATATTAAAGAGTGTTTATAAAGTGCACTAGCCTCCTTTTTATTTTTAATGTCATAAGCATGTTCATACATTCTGTCCTTCAAAGCCAAAAGATATTTAAGAACTGATGTATAATAGGGAGACTTCAGTAAGTTTCTTGTTGATTGACAAGGGACTATATGACTTTAAAATTTTAATTGGAGTTTTAATTGTATTAATGGCACATGGTATAAAATGATGAAGCATAGTGGTATGGAGTTATCTGATGGAGTCTTGTCTTTCAAGATGAAAGTGCTCATCTGTTCAAGAATAAAGTATTTGGCTACCACCAGTGGAATTGGACTTCTGTTTGTGACTTTTTCAAGTTCATTCTTGGAGGTATCATTGACGATGGATTAAAATTTGATATTCATATTCAACAAAGAATAAAAACGACCAACCAGAAACTTGGACTTCTCTTTTGTAATCAAAAATTTCTGTCACCCTCCTCCAAACCCTCCCTCGCTCACTTCCTACTCCTACCCTGCCTTCTTTACACTGCCCCTGTCCTTACTCATGTTCAAACATCTCGTAGCACTAAACTAGAGCAAACTTACAACAAAATTGCCAGATTTGCCACCAACCTTCCTTACAAATCTCGCTAATGTCTTGCCCTTAAGTCACTCCAATGGCCAGAGTTCGCCAAACAGCTACATATACCCCAGCTACGTATTACACACTCTATCCTTTATGAACCCTCATCCTGTCCCTCCATTTCCAATTTAGTCTCCTTCTATAACCCCCTCCTTGTCACCTCTGTACTGCCAGACCTCCTTCAGTTATACAAACCTAACAAAAACACTGGTAAGACCCTTTACAAATACTCTGTAGCTCATGCTCGGAACTCACTCCCTCTTAACATAAGAAGCAATCAGCATAAATACCGGTTTAAGAAAGAACTTAAAACATTTTCTCCTGATGACTTGGTCATGCCCTTGTGAAACCTCCACTTGAGCTAGTCTCCCCTCTTCTCATCGTATCTGCTTCTCCCTAGCATCTCTTTTTTCTCCTTGTACTTGCTCTAGCAAACTGTATTCATACTGTACTCATTTGTGTAATATTCTCTAAACCTTTTAATTGTTAATTGGTCTAAGCTATATACTGTTGTTCTCAAATTTTGGAAATTGTACTTGCTAACTGTTATTTTACCTATGCATTCTACTGCTGTACACACATTTTTGACTTGTATTATATTTCTGTGACTTTACTTTAATATTTTGTAAATATCACACTTACTTGTATTATTTCTTGAGCTTTTCTCCTTGGGTCTCCACTGAAAATGGGCCCCTGGCTCGGTTGGACTAATCCGATTAACAAATGTCAATACATAAATAAATGCATTATCTTGGACTTGGTGGTTTGACTGAGAAGGTGCCAAAAAGTGTAGAAACATGCATCATTTTCTCCTTGAGTGATAAATGTAAATAATCTGTCTCAAAATCACTTAATTTTGTGCTCTATATGTACATAATCTTCAATTCTTTTAAAATGTTTTTTTTATAATTTAGACTGTGATTTTATATATGCTGCTGTTGTTTGATTAGCAGTCTTGGTATTCAGTAAGCATAGTGTTAAACTCTCCCGACATCTGACCCTTCTGAGTTTGTAATGTAAGCATACTTTGTTTAATGCTACTTAAAATGTCTGATAACCCAAACAGAACATATACTAAATATATTACAAGTACTTGGCCTTTTAAGCATATTGTTTGCCAAAAGAGTTTATCCCAGTAATCCTTTGCAAATCCATTGGAATTCAGAATCATACTTTCTTCTAATTAAGGCATCACCAAACCATTTTGACTCTATCAAGTTCTATACCAGATGACTCACCTTTTAATATTTTGTAAGTCTATATGTCTCTTGTGGTTTCTAATGGCTTTCCTGCAGAATTCTGCCCTTTGTTTAATAAAATGCTACTTGATATTGTTTTCTTTTAATAGGATTATTACTGCCAATCATATTCATAGCAACTTTTAACTGGTGACATTTATTATGGAGACAAATAACTGTTCTGTTTCCTTAGTTTCAAATTTCTCTACACACCCTCTGTAAAACACAATGGAAGAAATTACAAAGTTAGCAATAAAAAAATGAGATTAAATGTAGTCCCCTGGGCCATCCCCACCACCAATCTATATAGTACATTCAGAACTATTAGATAATTGGCAAGTTATGTTTCTAAACTTGAAAAACTGAATAGCCAACAAGTTAATCACAAAAGACGAAAGAAAACTCTCCGAGTCAACAGATGTAAAGTAAGCACTTTCATTTACTGACATAAGCAAACTTCTTCAGACAAAATTAAAAAGACATTAAACCAATAAATACATTCAATTAATTACATCACCAACTAACAACCTAAGTTCCACACCCACATTTAAGGGAATACTTAAAAATGTATATAGCCACAGGCAAACCTACATCTCATACATACATTAAATCTTGCATTGGTTGTGTGTATGTATGCAATTGTCTTTGAAAGGAGTGTCCTTTTTGGAGACTGTAAAAACACACTGAAAGAGGTACATTCCTCTTTGGAAAGTCTGATGATGTCACCATCCTACAAATACAGCAGGAGATGGAAAACCAGCCAGTAAAGCAAAGAGCACGCCATGTTAATGCATCACTCTAATATCATAACCTAGTTAGGTAGGGGTTTGAATCCTACAAACAGTGAGTGTGTGTGCAATTGTCTTTGAAAGGAGGGTCCTTTTTGGAGACTGTGAAAACACACTAAAAGAGGTACATTACTCTTTGGAAAGTCTGATGATGTCACCATCCTACAAATACTGCAGAAGTGAAACCAGCCAGTAAAGCAAATAGCACGCCATGTTAGTGCATCTCTCTCTAGTATCATAACATAGGTAGGGGATTGAATCCTGCAAATGCTGACTGTGTGTGTCTCACTGTTGGTCAACACGATGTGGGTTTTGCTTTTACTATAGTATGACATAGTATGATGACAACAGTAAGTGCATTGCAGACATCAGGTATCTGCGGGGCAAATATATATGTGTACATGTCCCCTCAATCAGTACATAGGTGTGAAGCCTGCATACTACATGAATACATTTGTTTCCATTGACAGGTTGTGCCGCTGCTACTCAGATCGTAGGTCACATATGTATGTATGTGACATGACCGTCCACTGTTGTGTTCTGTGGCCAAGGTCATCTGTGACACACACACCCATGACAGTTACTTAAGAGTAGTGTGAGTGAGGGTATATGCCTGGGGTATATGTCAGACATGGTCATACACAACAAAGTCTGCCAAGAATGGACAGTCTTTATAGGTGTACGACTGCCTTGTGGATATGCATTCAGGCCGCTAATGTCTGTGATACACCTTGGGACTCCACAATTCCTATGGATATGTGGATACCAAGAGACACATGAAATAACATGGGTCTGTATGTACACAATGGTACCCGACATACATGTTGAGGGCTACCACTGGTGTGGTACTGATGGGATGGTATGTATAGTACATGAGGATGACTATGCCATAGCTGACTTACTGCTATACAGCATGTATCACACAACAGGTATCTGTCTGTATGATACCCTTGTGTACAATATGCATCCCATCCAGGAAATGCATTGTAGGCCATTCCATGCATTCCCAGATTTGGATGAACATATCCCTAGTGTGTCTGCATGTACCTAAGGGGACTATATGACACACAGGTGTGGTCACAGTAATGGTGGTGGTCATCGCCACTGGTTAGTGTTATAGTGTAGCACTGGAAGGATCCAATTGATACTGGGTTCCATACTACTGTGTGTCATTTGTCAGGACATCATCCAATGATTGCTTATAGTCATGCTGTTGAGGTTGTGTATACTACCAGACTGCAAACCATTGACTGATATTAATGGTATCACCTGCAGCATCGTGTCAACCCATGTCATACACACGTCTACCCATGTTAGTACATAACTGTAGTAGAATGCATACCGGCCATTGAAAGATGCAATGGGATGTTAATAATGTATACGACAGGGTATGCCACACGCCCCATGTGTCCACTATGCACATACATCCAGACAGTGTGCACCCACCATGTTCACAGATGTACACTTGCTAATCTGTACTGCACACATCACACACATACTGTCCACTCGCTAACACATGCTGGCAACAAATCACACATCAGCCAAGTGGCACATGGGTGGATAATACATACTCAGACCTAACAGTGGTGTAAACAATGCTACATTGACAATCAGAGCTTTGATGCATAATGTCTGCTCAGATATACCTACAAGGATGTAGTTATACTTCCTTGTTGACAACTCGCTATTATTGCTACACTGCTATAGTGTCACCCTGTGCATCAGCACCATGTTAGCCTGTCCCTCCATCGATAATGCAGATGACAGGAGGTGGCACAGGTATCATCATATGCACAGGGCGTTTTGTTGTTTGCCAGAGCCTGACATTGACCCATCCAATGTGTGTGTGTGTGTGTGTGTGTGTGTGTGTATGTGTGGGACAACAGTACAGCATGGGCCAATGTTGAAGTAATGTGTGTGTGTATGTGTGAGCCCTAGTTTGCTTAATGTGTGTGTGTCTGCATGCACACAGCTCCACCATGTGACTGCCATATACGGTGGTTTATGGGACAGCCACAGACTGTACCTACTTGGCTGTACAGATCACTGTCTCCGGCCATGGACACAGTACCTGTGCATAGCAGGGGTGCTACGGATGGTATCAGGTACCAACCCTGACTGGGTACTGTCATCAGAGACAGAGGTATGATGACTGGACCCATGTCCCTGCTGGGACTGGCCAGAGCCATGTGCACATGGTCTACTGGGATGGACAATGGGACTGGTACTGCCACTACAGGAGCGGCTGTGAGCTGTGGGCTGTCTGTGACTACTGCCAGCTGTTGCTGTTGCTGGCATGCGTCCGTGTCGACGTCACAACCATCCTGCATGGTCCTGGCTTGAGGAAGACATGTTGTGGAGGGCATCTATTGTCTCCCCCCAACATCTATCAATGACCTCAGTGTATGTCCGGATGGCACCGGCAAGGTCACGGATGCTGTCATTGATAGCGGTGTTATGTGCCCTCTGCGCCCTAAGTCCCTGCCTGGTGTACCATTCCATACGTGCCTGAGCTTGTATTATAGCCTGGAACATAGTGGTCGTCGTAAGATCTGTGAGGGCACACCTGCCAGGGGCAATACATCCAGGGGTGCTCCCCCGAGAACCCCCTGGACCTCTGCCTATGTGGTACCATTCCGGATCTATGGCTATGGCTGCTGTGAGGGGATGCACGTGCCATGGCTACCACACTCTCCTGGTCAATGCCAACTGTATGCTGTCCCTCCCCTATGGTCATTGGTGGTGAGGGATGTAATGGCAGTATGAGTGTGTGCATAGATGGGGTTGAACACTGTGTACTGTCGATTGTTCGACCAAAGACAGGCCCTGTCAAATCTCCCTGTGCCAAAATACATGTGTCATCATCACCACTATCCGTGGCAGTGGCTTCAGGTCACCTGCTGCTTTCACCAAGCCCTACCTCAGCACCTGTGAGAGGAAGACAGGAAACACACGTTACGGTCTGCACAAGCACACATGCACACATGAACACATGCACACATGAACACATGAACACATGAACACATGCACACATGAACACATGAACACATGCACACATGCACACATGCACACATGAACACATGCACACATGAACACATGCACCCATGAACACATGCACACATGAACACATGTACACATACACACAGACACACAGGAACACATGCACACATGAACACAGGAACACAGGAACACATGCACACTCCTCACTACAGCAGATACACACACACAACAGAAATCCAAATCAAACTCAATACTGGTTGAAGGGGGCTGACAGTATCACAAGGCAAACAGTCACTCACATGTGTCAGCATGCAGAATAATTGTTGATCAAGTCCATGCAGTGTGAGTGTAGACAGCCATAGTTAATGACAGTGTACATGGCTGTGGTGCATGTGTGTACATGTTCAGTGATTGCCTACACCCTGGAACACAATGTGTACAAGGACACAACCTTTATGTGCAAGTATTATAAGCTCTGCAATGTCCTCTGCACCATCACACACAGGTATACATACCATGGCTGCGTGTGTCATCTGTCTGTCACATGGATTTCCATGTCTGATTGCAGTGTCTGTGTTTGTAGCAGATAATTGTGGACACAGGTGTAGCACATGCATGCTATGTACACACATGGGATGAGTGGTGCATGTATACATGATGGGATACCAATCCTGGACATGGCCATTGTAACAGTATGGGGTGTAGTACCATTAGCCATCATCATCATGCATCATGTGGTCACTCAAGGCCACTAAAGTGTGCTAGCCACCGCCTAGCATGCTGTACCTGAACCGCAGTGCCATGGCTAAGTTCACAATTATATATCCACGTTGCACAAGGGTGTGTAAGGTGTCCAATAGGGAGCATTGCCTAACATGACTGTGTTATGTGTTGAGGAGTGTTGCACAGCCCGATGCTAGGCCCTTACCCCTGAGGTATGGTATGTGTGGTGTGTGGATGACATGTGGGATACTGAAGTGTGACCTGGCAGCGGGTGTCCGGCTACACTATGTGTAGTATGTTGAGGTGTACTGCGTATGACAACCGTGTTATGTTGTGTACATGTGTGTCAACTATACCTATCCAATGTGCAGTACAGTGTTGTCACATTTGTGTCTGATGCTCTGTCCATTGCATGTGATTGAGGCAGCTACTGCCATTACTGAGATGTTTCACGTCTCACAGCAAACATGCACAGCATGCATTATGCATAGGTGTGTTATATGTACATGGCCTACACCTCACCTGTGACATGCACAGTTCAATACCAAGTTCAAATTGTTAACACACTCACCAGCATGTAACACCTGCCCTGCTGTCACACCAGAGGGACCTGCGAGAATATGACACAGTTTGTCAGTGGCCACAACTGTGGCATTGCTACTGCGAGTCTGCTAGACTACAGTAGAACAACAGGCATAGGTGTACAGATACTATTCAAATTATCAGTATTGCACACAAAAGGCAGCACAACTGCTAAACACAGTGCACATCTCACACATGCATAATCTAACAATACAGGTAACATTAGTCTACAGCTAGGGCATGTTACCTGCACACTCCATGTCACTATGCTGGGTGGCTACGGCCTCCATGATGACACATGTGTGATGTTGCTGCTGTAGTCCAGGATCCACCACACTTAGCAGCAGTTCCTCCACTCTGGTGAGGGGGGGTATATGACCACCCCACCACCTATGGCAAGCTGTTGTCTGTGGATACGAGACGCATGCCGCCGGACATGTCTAATTAAATCACTGCAGTGATGGAGTACCTGCTCTTATGCATTCCTATGTCATTTACCCGATGAACAAGTTCTTGCCACAGTGCAGTACGCTCCTGCTGGTGCTGGCTGGCCTTTGAAAACAGCAGGGTATAGTGCTGAACCAGGCTGTGGTGGATTTCCTGTTCCTCTGCAGCTGTGTAGCAGGGGTTCCTGTGATGATCCATAAGCCTGGAAGACAAGTAAACGATATGTGTGAGCAAGTCATGTGGCACACTTAACATTATACAGTACAGATATCAGTTAGCTGCCATATATAGCATCTGTTCGTCTGTCACAGGATACACACATTCAATACCACATATCAGTGCTCAGCCCACAATTGGCTGATAGTGCCTGCCACACTCCATATGACACACCAGTATACACCAGTACTCGGCTCACTGTTTGGGATCCAATGCACAGCCTTGCCAGGGGGGTACATATCAAGCTAATGCATGCAGAAATATGTCATCCATTGCAATGAATGTGAAGTACAGTTACAGTATAACCAGTAACCCACCCTAGTCATTGATGCCATACCCCTACCTGACATATGTGCACAGTTGTTAATATAGCTGGCATACTGCTGTAACAGAGTATACATGTTGCTAGGTACACACACAAATCCTGCATCACACATGTGATTGCGGACATGGTACAGGCATCATTACACACACATCAGACATTCATACAACACACAAATGTATGCTAACACAGATGAGCATTTCCTATGTAGTTTACAGTACTGTGTGCCCCTACTTACAGATACCTATGCCTGAGGAATGTAATCTGTGCAGACTGCAGGAAACACACAAGACAGTGTTACCAGGGAATGTGAACATACACCATACTGTGCTGTTTAGTAGAAAAAGTAGTTCTGTCTCCCAAAGGTTACCTCCAAAATTAAGCAAACTGAAGTCCAAGATGAAATATATAAGAGGCAAACCACCACGATAAAATTATTCTTTTATTGAGAGAATATGATGAGCGCTTTCTCGTGCTGCTGAGAGGCACGCTTCTTCAGATCTAATACATAAAATTCACCAAAGCCTTTATATAGTGATCTTCAATTGGATAATTCATATACTAAACAATCAATTAAACAATTATAGTCAATTAAATTAAAATCAAGTAAAAAGAGTTAACTACAAACATAAAAAAAATTAAATATCAGCTGAATAAATTCCATAAAAATTCAACATTAATATAAAGTGCTTAAGTCCCTTAAAGTGCATTCTAATAAAAAGTGCATTCTAATAAAAATGTAAACTTCAAAATAAATCGATATGCATAAATCATAAACACATATAAGCTTAGAGATATAATTTTGTCAAAGATATATCATTCATAATATCAAAAGCTGATAAATCAATCAACTGAAAAACTGTATATATGAATGTATATGAATATATATATAAAGACATAAAGTGGAAAACACATGTGAACTTATGGATAAATGTTGTATAAAAGCAGATGTCACTATAATACAAACAAACCTTATAGGTATAGAAAGTAAAACATATAAATGTATATGCAAATGTATGGGTGAAGCCAAGATGACATAAATTCATAAATGAATTAAACCATGGATCATGAAAAAATCAAACAATGATGAAAATACATGTATATGTATGTCACGGTCAAGATAAATTACTTGATATTATGTTTAAATTTCTGTTTTTTCAGGACTGACCTAATACTGATGTAAGAATTAAGCCCCGGAGGATATTGAGCTTTAAATCTCAATATCCAATTGAGCTCTAAGTTTTCTAAACTATTAAAGTTATCTCCCCTCCTTATACTAGGAGTTCTTTTTTGTAATATTCTAAAATGGAACTTATGTTCAGAAAATTCTAAAATGTGTTTGCTAGGGCATTTTTCAAATCCATTTTCTTAATATCATAGAGATGCTCCTGTATTCTATCTCTTAGGCGTCTAGTGGTCATGCCTATATAAAAAGCTGGGCATGAATCACAATCGGCCAAATATATTATATTACTGTCATTACATGTCGCTGAAAACCTAGGTTCAAACTTGAGACCTGTTTCTGGATGTTCAAAATTGGAGCATTTCGATATCCAAGGACACATATTACATCTCCCACAAGCATGTGTTCCAATAACCTTCCTATTTAAGATGTTACTATTAAATTGTGCTGTCTGGCGTTCAATACATAAAATCCTTTTCAAATTTTTCATATTTTTGTAAGTGAATATAGGTTTTGTTCCTACTATATGCTTAATCTCTACATCAGTTGTCAAAATATGCCAGTTTTTCATTATTATGTTTACTATGTATTTATTATCTAAATATTAAATAAT